>NC_034190.2:83984815-84172315 GCF_002021735.2 Oncorhynchus kisutch
AGGGAGACAGGGAGACAGGGATACCGGGAGGAAGGGAGGCATGGAGACAGGGAGACAGGGATACAGGGAGGAAGGGAGGAAGGGAGACAGGGAGACAGGGATACAGGGAGGACGGGAGGCAGGGAGACAGGGATACAGGGAGGAAGGGAGGCAGGGAGACAGGGAGACAGGGAGGAAGGGAGACAGGGAGACAGGAATACAGGGAGGAAGGGAGACAGGGAGGAAGGGAGACAGGGGGACAGGAATACAGGGAGACAGGGAGGAAGGGAGACAGGAATACAGGGAGGAAGGGAGACAGGGAGACAGGAATACAGGGAGACAGGAATACAGGGAGACAGGAATACAGGGAGGAAGGGAGACAGGGAGACAGGAATACAGGGAGGAAGGGAGACAGGGAGGAAGGGATACAGGGAGACAGGAATACAGGGAGAAAGGGAGACAGGGAGGAAGGGAGACAGGGAGACAGGAATACAGGGAGGAAGGGATACAGGGAGGAAGGGATACAGGGAGACAGGAATACAGGGAAAAAGGGAGACAGGGAGGAAGGGAGACAGGGAGGAAGGGAGACAGGGAGGAAGGGAGACAGGAATACAGGGAGACAGGGATACAGGAAGGAAGGGAGGCAGGGAGGAAGGGAGACAGGAATACAGGGAGGAAGGGAGGCAGGGAGACAGGGAGGAAGGGAGACAGGAAGACAGGAATACAGGGAGGAAGGGAGACAGGAATACAGGGAGGAAGGGAGGCAGGGAGACAGGGAGGAAGGGAGACAGGAAGACAGGGAGACAGGAAGACAGGGAGACAGGGAGACAGGGAGGAAGGGAGACAGGAAGACAGGAATACAGGGAGGAAGGGAGACAGGAATACAGGGAGGAAGGGAGGCAGGGAGACAGGGAGGAAGGGAGACAGGAAGACAGGGAGACAGGAAGACAGGGAGACAGGGAGACAGCTGAGGCAGGGATGTAGGGAGGCAGGGAAACAGAGAAGAAGGGAGACAGGGAGGAAGGAGAAAGGGAGACAGGGAGACAGGGAGGAAGGGAGGCAGGGAGACAGGGATACAGGGAGGAAGGGAGGCAGGGAGACAGGGAGACAGGGAGACAGGGAGACAGATCCAATGGCACTTATTGTAAGAGTAGGGGTTTTCATCTAGATGTCCTGGCTAAATTCCCAATCTGACCAAAATGGCCACCTAATCATCCACAGCTTCCAATTGGCTCATTTATCCCCGTCCTCTCCCCTGTAACTATTCCGTTGATTCTGTAAATAAGGACGTGTTCTCAGTCAACTTACCCAGGAATGTTCTGTTATAATCTCCACCCGGCACAGCCAGAAGAGGTAGTCATCAGGTAGTAACAGGACTGGGTCTTTAGGTAGTAACAGGGCTGTGTGCTGGGTCATCAGGTAGTAAAAGGACTGTGTGGTCAGTCATCAGGTAGTAACAGGACTGTGTGGTGGGTCATCAGGTAGTAACAGGACTGTGTGGTGGGTCATCAGGTAGTAACAGGACTGTGTGGTGGGTCATCAGGTAGTAACAGGACTGTGTGGTGGGTCATCAGGTAGTAACAGGACTGGGTCATCATGTAGTAACAGGACTGTGTGGTGGGTCATCATTAAGTAACAGGACTGTGTGGTGGGTCATCAGGTAGTAACAGGACTGGGTTATCAGGTAGTAACAGGGCTGTGTGGTGGGTCATCAGGTAGTAACAGGACTGTGTGGTGGGTCATCAGGTAGTAACAGGGCTGTGTGGTGGGTCATCAGGTAGTAACAGGGCTGTGTCATCAGGTAGTAACAGGGCTGTGTGGTGGGTCATCAGGTAGTAACAGGGCTGTGTCATCAGGTAGAGACAGGGCTGTGTGGTGGGTCATCAGGTAGTAACAGGGCTGTGTGTTGGGTCATCATGTAGTAACAGGACTGGGTCATCAGGTAGTAACAGGACTGTGTCATCAGGTAGTAACAGGGCTGTGTGGTGGGTCATCAGGTAGTAACAGGGCTGTGTCATCAGGTAGAGACAGGGCTGTGTGGTGGGTCATCAGGTAGTAACAGGGCTGTTTGGTGAGTCATCAGGTAGTAACAGGGCTGTGAGGTGGGTCAACATGTAGTAACAGGGCTGGGTCATCAGGTAGTAACAGGACTGGGTCATCAGGTAGAAACAGGACTTGGTCATCAGGTAGTAACAGGACTGTGTGGTGGGTCATCAGTTAGTAACAGGGCTGTGTGGTGGGTCATCAGGTAGTAACAGGGCTGGGTCATCAGGTAGTAACGGGGCTGTGTGTTGGGTCATCAGGTAGTAACAGGACTGGGTCATCAGGTAGTAACAGGACTGGGTCATCAGGTAGTAACAGGACTGGGTCATCAGGTAGTAACAGGACTGTGTGTTGGGTCATCAGGTAGTAACAGGGCTGTGTGTTGGGTCATCAGGTAGTAACAGGACTGGGTCATCAGGTAGTAACAGGGCTGTGTGTTGGGTCATCAGGTAGTAACAGGACTGGGTCATCAGGTAGTAACAGGACTGGGTCATCAGGTAGTAACAGGACTGTGTGGTGGGTCAACAGGTAGTAACAGGGCTGTGTGGTGGGTCATCAGGTAGTAACAGGGCTGTGTGTTGGGTCATCAGGTAGTAACAGGACTGTGTGGTGGGTCATCAGGTAGTAACAGGGCTGTGTGTTGGGTCATCAGGTAGTAACAGGACTGGGTCATCAGGTAGTAACAGGGCTGTGTGTTGGGGCATCAGGTAGTAACAGGACTGGGTCATCAGGTAGTAACAGGACTGGATCTGTAGGTTGTAACAGGGCTGAGTGGTTGGTCATCAGTTAGTAAAAGGGCTGTGTGGTCGGTCATCAGGTAGTAACAGGGCTGTGTGGTGGGTCATCAGGTAGTAACAGGACTGGGTCATCTGGTAGTAACAGGACTGGGTCCTTGGGTAGTAACATGACTGGGTCATCAGGTAGTAACAGGACTGTGTGTTGGGTCATCAGGTAGTAACAGGACTGGGTCATCAGGTAGTAACAGGACTGTGTGGTGGGTCATCGGGTAGTAACAGGACTGTGTGGTGGGTCTTCAGGTAGTAACAGGGCTGTGTGGTGGGTCATCAGGTAGTAACAGGACTGGGTCATCAGGTAGTAACAGGACTGTGTGGTGGGTCATCAGGTAGTAACAGGACTGTGTGGTGGGTCATCAGGTAGGTACAGGACTGTGTGGTGGGTCATCAGGTAGTAACAGGACTGGTTCATCAGGTAGTAACAGGGCTATGTGGTGGGTCATCAGGTAGTAACAGGACTGGGTCATCAGGTAGTAACAGGACTGTGTGGTGGGTCATCAGGTAGTAGCAGGACTGTGTGGTGGGTCATCAGGTAGTAACAGGACTGTGTGGTGGGTCATCGGGTAGTAACAGGACTGTGTGGTGGGTCATCAGGTAGTAACAGGACTGGGTCATCAGGTAGTAACAAGGCTGTGTGGTGGGTCATCAGGTAGGTACATGACTGTGTGGTGGGTCATCAGGTAGGTACAGGACTGTGTGCTGCGTCATCAGGTAGTAACAGGGCTTTGTCATTAGGTAACAGGGCTGTGTGGTGGTGTGCTGAGTCATTGGGTAGTAACAGGGCTGTGTGGTGGTGTGCTGAGTCATTAGGTAGTAACAGGGCTGTGTGGTGGTGTGCTGAGTCATTAGGTAGTAACAGGGCTGTGTGGTGGTGTGCTGAGTCATTAGGTAGTAACAGGGCTGTGTGGTGGTGTGCTGAGTCATTAGGTAGTAACAGGGCTGTGTGGTGGTGTGCTGAGTCATTAGGTAGTAACAGGGCTGTGTGGTGGTGTGCTGAGTCATTAGGTAGTAACAGGGCTGTGTGGTGGTGTGCTGAGTCATTAGGTAGTAACAGGGCTGTGTGGTGGTGTGCTGAGTCATCAGGTAGTAACAGGGCTGTGTGGTGGTGTGCTGAGTCATCAGGTAGTAACAGGGCTGTGTGGTGGTGTGCTGAGTCATTAGGTAGTAACAGGGCTGTGTGGTGGTGTGCTGAGTCATTAGGTAGTAACAGGGCTGTGTGGTGGTGTGCTGAGTCATTAGGTAGTAACAGGGCTGTGTGGTGGTGTGCTGAGTCATTAGGTAGTAACACGGCTGTGTGGTGATGTGCTGAGTCATCAGGTAGTAACAGGGCTGTGTGGTGGTGTGCTGAGTCATCAGGTAGCAACAGGGCTGTGTGGTGATGTGCTGAGTCATTAGGTAGTAACAGGGCTGTGTGGTGGTGTGCTGAGTCATTAGGTAGTAACAGGGCTGTGTGGTGGTGTGCTGAGTCATTAGGTAGTAACAGGGCTGTGTGGTGGTGTGCTGAGTCATTAGGTAGTAACAGGGCTGTGTGGTGGTGTGCTGAGTCATTAGGTAGTAACAGGGCTGTGTGGTGATGTGCTGAGTCATCAGGTAGTAACAGGGCTGTGTGGTGATGTGCTGAGTCATCAGGTAGTAACAGGGCTGTGTGGTGGTGTGCTGAGTCATTAGGTAGTAACAGGGCTGTGTGGTGGTGTGCTGAGTCATTAGGTAGTAACAGGGCTGTGTGGTGGTGTGCTGAGTCATTAGGTAGTAACAGGGCTGTGTGGTGGTGTGCTGAGTCATTAGGTAGTAACAGGGCTGTGTGGTGATGTGCTGAGTCATTAGGTAGTAACAGGGCTGTGTGGTGGTGTGCTGAGTCATTAGGTAGTAACAGGGCTGTGTGGTGGTGTGCTGAGTCATTAGGTAGTAACAGGGCTGTGTGGTGGTGTGCTGAGTCATTAGGTAGTAACAGGGCTGTGTGGTGGTGTGCTGAGTCATTAGGTAGTAACAGGGCTGTGTGGTGGTGTGCTGAGTCATTAGGTAGTAACAGGGCTGTGTGGTGGTGTGCTGAGTCATTAGGTAGTAACAGGGCTGTGTGGTGGTGTGCTGAGTCATTAGGTAGTAACAGGGCTGTGTGGTGGTGTGCTGAGTCATT
This sequence comes from Oncorhynchus kisutch, assembly GCF_002021735.2. Classification (NCBI taxonomy): domain Eukaryota; kingdom Metazoa; phylum Chordata; class Actinopteri; order Salmoniformes; family Salmonidae; genus Oncorhynchus; species Oncorhynchus kisutch. Next base: position 83,989,766 of record NC_034190.2, read on the forward strand.
AGGTAGTAACAGGGCTGTGTGGTGGTGTGCTGAGTCATTAGGTAGTAACAGGGCTGTGTGGTGGTGTGCTGAGTCATTAGGTAGTAACAGGGCTGTGTGGTGGTGTGCTGAGTCATTAGGTAGTAACAGGGCTGTGTGGTGGTGTGCTGAGTCATTAGGTAGTAACAGGGCTGTGTGGTGGTGTACTGAGTTACTCTGTGTAGATGATGACTATTGATTGATGTGAACTTTCAAAAAATGTTCTCAAATGAAGATGAAAAAGCCTCTTCTGCTAGCTCTCCTTTTTTCTTTATTGATTGGTATCTCTGTTGATTTTATTAACCTTTTAGTAATTTAATAGACACTTATTCAGAGTGACTTACAGGAGCAATTAGGGTTAACCCCAGAAGGTCGATATCTGAGTCCCCCGCGAAAAGTTAGCAGTATAATAAAAAAATATCCCCATTAAAATCTTTCACTTTTAAGCTCCTTTTCTTTTCTCAACCATTTCGCGTCTGCGTATGTCTCACTTCCCGCATCAACAGTGAACGTTGACAGAGCTAGAGCCATGTTTGTCAGATCCCCGAAATCGGTCGTCTCACAAAATCGTCTGCAGCGAGCTATTACGAGCCCTTTTCGGAAAAGATCAGACTCTTACGAACACAATGGTTTTACGAGCCCTTTTCGGAAAAGATCAGACTCTTACGAACACAATGGTTTTACGAGACCTTTATGGAAAAGATGAGACTCTCACGAACACGATGGTTTTACGAGCCTTTTATGGAAAAGATGAGACTCTCACGAACACAATGGTTTTACGAGCCCTTTATGGAAAAGATGAGACTCTCACGAACACGATGGTTTTACGAGCCCTCTATGGAAAAGATGAGACTCTCACGAACACGATGGTTTTACGAGCCCTTTATGGAAAAGATGAGACTCTCACGAACACGATGGTTTTACGAGCCCTTTATGGAAAAGATGAGACTCTCACGAACACGATGGTTTTACGAGCCCTTTATGGAAAAGATGAGACTCTCACGAACACGATGGTTTTACGAGCCCTTTATGGAAAAGATGAGACTCTCACGAACACGATGGTTTTACGAGCCCTTTATGGAAAAGATGAGACTCTCACGAACACGATGGTTTTACGAGCCCTTTATGGAAAAGATGAGTCTCTCACGAACACGATGGTTTTACGAGCCCTTTATGGAAAAGATGAGACTCTCACGAACACGATGGTTTTACGAGCCCTTTATGGAAAAGATGAGACTCTCACGAACACGATGGTTTTACGAGCCCTTTATGGAAAAGATGAGACTCTCACGAACACAATGGTTTTCTCTGTTTTGCCACTTCGACTCCCACGAACAGATCTGCCTACTTCTGTCTGCAGCGTCTGAACAGTTTGGGCTCCACAGTAAAATGATCATTGGTATGATATTCTAAAAACATTTCCATACAGTTTAATAGAACCCCGTATTTCAGTTTAATAGAACCCCGTATTTCAGTTTAATAGAACCCCGTATTTCAGTTTAATAGAACCCCGTATTTCAGTTTAATAGAACCCCGTATTTCAGTTTAATAGAACCCCGTATTTCAGTTTAATAGAACCCCGTATTTCAGTTTAATAGAACCCCGTATTTCAGTTTAATAGAACCCCGTATTTCAGTTTAATAGAACCCCGTATTTCAGTTTAATAGAACCCCGTATTTCAGTTTAATAGAACCCCGTATTTCAGTTTAATAGAACCCCGTATTTCAGTTTAATAGAACCCCGTATTTCAGTTTAATAGAACCCCGTATTTCAGTTTAATAGAACCCCGTATTTCAGTTTAATAGAACCCCGTATTTCAGTTTAATAGAACCCCGTATTTCAGTTTAATAGAACCCCGTATTTCAGTTTAGTAGAACCCCGTATTTCAGTTTAGTAGAACCCCGCATTTCAGTTTAATAGAACCCCGTATTTCAGTTTAGTAGAACCCCGTATTTCAGTTTAATAGAACCCGTATTTCAGTTTAATAGAACCCCGTATTTCAGTTTAATAGAACCCCGTATTTCAGTTTAATAGAACCCCGTATTTCAGTTTAATAGAACCCCGTATTTCAGTTTAATAGAACCCCGTATTTCAGTTTAATAGAACCCTGTATTTCAGTTTAATAGAACCCCGTATTTCAGTTTAATAGAACCCCGTATTTCAGTTTAGTAGAACCCCGTATTTCAGTTTAATAGAACCCCGTATTTCAGTTTAATAGAACCCCGTATTTCAGTTTAATAGAACCCCGTATTTCAGTTTAGTAGAACCCCGTATTTCAGTTTAATAGAACCCCGTATTTCAGTTTAATAGAACCCCGTATTTCAGTTTAATAGAACCCCGTATTTCAGTTTAATAGAACCCCGTATTTCAGTTTAATAGAACCCCGTATTTCAGTTTAATAGAACCCCGTATTTCAGTTTAATAGAACCCCGTATTTCAGTTTAGTAGAACCCCGTATTTCAGTTTAATAGAACCCCGTATTTCAGTTTAATAGAACCCCGTATTTCAGTTTAGTAGAACCCCGTATTTCAGTTTAATAGAACCCCGTATTTCAGTTTAATAGAACCCCGTATTTCAGTTTAATAGAACCCCGTATTTCAGTTTAGTAGAACCCCGTATTTCAGTTTAATAGAACCCCGTATTTCAGTTTAATAGAACCCCCCAGATTAGACAGGGTATAGACTGTTTACTACAAATAAGGAAATAAATACATGTCAAAAAATAATAATGTTTTCAAATCGTATTTGCATATATCTTATTTGCATATATCTTATTTGCATATATCTTATTTGCATATATCTTATTTGCATATATCTCATATATAGGACAGACACTTCAGAACAAACTGAACAGACAGACGTCCTCTGAAACACAACCCAAACAAGCCACACTGCTTCTTAACACAGCGCGCCTCCAACCCGGAAGCCAGCCGCACCAATGTGTCGGAGGAAACACTGTGCACCTGGCTAAAACAATTCCATATAGTTTTAGTAGAACCCCGTATTTCCCTTTTTTGACATTTTTATCAGACACTCTTATCCAGAGTGACTTAGCCAGTGCCTTGCTCACATTTCAGGTTACCGGTCCAATGCTCTTAACCTATAGGCTACCTATTTATCTCTCTCTGTCTCCCTGTGTGTTTTCCGCCTTTCTAGTTCCCTCTGCCTGCGTTCCAAGTGATCCCTCTGCTCTCTGGTTACACTCAAAGAGATGGGAAGAGTCAGAAACATGATTTCTTTTCACAGTGCAATTAGAGACTTTCATGATCTAATTAAAATGCTAAATAATCCAATAATTGAGGACAGGATGTTGGTGTGTGTGTGTGTGTGTGTGTGTGTGTGTGTGTGTGTGTGTGTGTGTGTGTGTGTGTGTGTGTGTGTGTGTGTGTGTGTGTGTGTGTGTTTGTACGTTTGTGTAGTCAAAAAATTGAGTGAACAAATGTGAACGACGATGAAGGCCATTGATGAAGATGCCTCTAGCGACGCCAGCCTGGTGTGTTGATGCAATATGTCCGGATGGGATGGCTGTATATTTGCATCTCACACGAGATTTGCCAAGGCATTTGCCAAGGCAATCTCCAGGACGAGACATTCCCACGGAAGTCCTGGGGTCAGTGATGCCAGGACAGATGTGAAGATTAATGAAAACTTTAACCGATTAAATTAATGTTACTGTGTGAATTAAATTGTCATGTTTGGATTTTTCAAGAGTTCATAAAGAGCTATGAATGTTATATGTTTCATGGTACTGTAAGTGCTATGGCTTTATTGTTACAGAGAAACTGTGTAATTCTGTTTTCGTCAGACGGCAGTCAAGCTATGTATGCTCTCATTGGCTGGCCCTCGCTTCATATTCGTCGCCAAACCCACTAGCTACAGGTCATCTATAAGTCTTTGCCAGGTTGAAGCCCCGCCTTATCTCAGCTCACTGGTCACCATAGCAACACCCACCCGTAGCACGCACACCAGCAGGTATATTTCACTGGTCATCCCCAAAACCAACACCTTTCCTTCCACGCCTTTCCTTCCATTTCTCTGCTGCCATTGACTGGAACCAATTGCAAAAATCACTGAAGCTGGAGTCTTATATCTCCCTCACTAACTTTAAGCATCAGCTATCAGAGCAGCTTACCGATCGTTGTACCTGTATACAGCCCATCTGTAAATAGCCCAACTAACTACCTCATCCCCATATTGTTATTTATCTTATTGCTCTTTTGCACCCCAGTATCTCTACTTGCACATCATTATCTGCACATCTATCACTCCAGTGTTAATGCTAAATTGTAATTATTTCGGCTCTATGGCTTATTTATTGCCTTACCTCCCTAATCTTCTACATTTGCACACACTGTACATCGATTTTTATATTGTGTTATCGACTGTATGTTTGTTTATGTGTAACTCTGTGCTGTTGTTTTTGTCACACCGCTTTGCTTTATCTTGGCCAGGTCGCAGTTGTAAATGAGAACTTGTTCTCAACTAGCCTACCTGGTTAAATAAAGGTGTTCTCAACTAGCCTACCTGGTTAAATAAAGGTGTTCTCAACTAGCCTACCTGGTTAAATAAAGGTGTTCTCAACTAGCCTACCTGGTTAAATAAAGGTGTTCTCAACTAGCCTACCTGGTTAAATAAAGGTGTTCTCAACTAGCCTACCTGGTTAAATAAAGGTGTTCTCAACTAGCCTACCTGGTTAAATAAAGGTGTTCTCAACTAGCCTACCTGGTTAAATAAAGGTGTTCTCAACTAGCCAACCTGGTTAAATAAAGGTGTTCTCAACTAGCCTACCTGGTTAAATAAAGGTGTTCTCAACTGGCCTACCTGGTTAAATAAAGGTGTTCTCAACTAGCCTACCTGGTTAAATAAAGGTGTTCTCAACTAGCCTACCTGGTTAAATAAAGGTGTTCTCAACTAGCCTACCTGGTTAAATAAAGGTGTTCTCAACTAGCCTACCTGGTTAAATAAAGGTGTTCTCAACTAGCCTACCTGGTTAAATAAAGGTGTTCTCAACTAGCCTACCTGGTTAAATAAAGGTGTTCTCAACTAGCCTACCTGGTTAAATAAAGGTGAAATAAAATAAATAAATACATACATGTTCAAAGAGGAACGACACAGGGGTGTCTGCTCCTATCATACAGTTTTGAAGTGATTAGTTTAGAGAATGGATGAGAAGTTGTATGGTGACAATTACACATTTTGGGATTTGGCACTTTTGGAAGAATAAAAACTTGGTTGAAACATTGTTCATGGAGTCATTGTTAACCGATTTCTTGATGTACATTTGTATGTCATAGGGGTGTATTTTCTACACTGTTAAGACTTTTTTACCGTGAAGACTTCTGGTATGTACCGTTTGATAATTGTATTCTTATTGCATAACTGTAATATATCTGATTTACTTTGAAATGAACTTTGGGTTGTGCCGTGGCGGAGATCTTTGTGGGCTATACTCGGCCTTGTCTCAGGATGGTAAGTTGGTGGTTGAAGATATCCCTCTAGTGGTGTGGGGGCAGTGCTTTGGCAAAGTGGGTGGGGTTAAATCCTGCCTGTTTGGCCCTGTCCGGGGGTGTCATCGGATGGGGCCACAGTGTCTCCTGACCCCTCATGTCTCAGCCTCCAGTATTTATGCTGCAGTAGATCATGTGTCTGGGTGCTGGGGTCAGTCTGTTATATCTGGAGTACTTCTCCTGTCTTATCCAGTGTCCTGTGTGAATTTAAGTATGCTCTCTCTAATTTTATTTTTCTCTCTTTCTTTCTTTCTCTCTCTCGGAGGACCTGAGCCCTAGGGCCATGCCTCAAGACTACCTGCCATGATGACTCCTGGCTGTCCCCAATCCACCTGGCCGTGCTGCTGCTCCAGTTTCAACTGTTCTGCCTGCGGCTATGGAACCCTGACCTCTTCACCGGCGTGCTACCTGTCCCAGACCTGCTGTTTTCAACTCTCTAGAGACATCAGGAGCGGTAGAGATACTTTTAATGATCGGCTATGAAAAGCCAACTGACATTTACTCCTGAGGTGCTGACTTGTTGCACCCTCGACAACTACTGTAATTATTATTATTTGGCCATGCTGGTCATTTATGAACATTTGAACATCTTGGCCATGTTCTGTTATAATCTCCACCCGGCACTGCCAGAAGAGGACTGGTCACCCCTCATAGCCTGGTTCCTCTCTAGGTTTCTTCCTAAGTTTTGACCTTTCTTGGGAGTTTTTCCTAGCCACTGTGCTTCTACACCTGCATTGCTTGCTGTTTGGGGATTTAGGCTGGGTTTCTGTACAGCACTTTGAGATATCAGCTGATGTAAGAAGGGCTTTATAAATACATTTGATTTGAACCGTAGTCCTTGTATTCCTCAGTAATATTCCTTGAATTAGTATTTGGTGAAATGTCTAACAGGTAAATGTTATTCACACTACACATAGAAAATATGCTTGGCCTCTAACTGTGCATCGCCAAGGTTAATAAGTTCCTTGGGATTTGTGTTCAATGTAACGGCTGTTGGTGGAAGGTGAGGACCAAGGTGCAGCGTGGTACATGTTCATCTTTATTATTTGAACTGAACAGTGCAGAAAGTCTGGTGCAGAAAGACACAAAACAGAAAACAACTACCCAAAAGACACAGGTGGGAAAAGGCTACCTTAGTATGGTTCTCAATCAGAGACAACGATAGACAGCTGCCTCTGATTGAGAACCCTACCCGGCCAAACACACAGAAATAGAAAACATAGAACACAAAAACATAGAATGCCCACCCCAAATCACGCCCTGACAAAACCAACATAGAGACATAAAGGATCTCTAAGGTCAGGGCGTGACAGTCAATCATGTTGGGACAATAATTCCATGATATCAGCCTCTTAATATTTACATAACAGTTACCTTGGACACATGTAACTTATGACGTTCCGAGTGGTGACATAAGGCTTGCTACCTTGACTACAACCATTGGTGTCATGCATTGGTCATAGTGTTTTGTGTTTTTGTTATATATTTTGGTCAGGCCAGGGTGTGACAGGGGTTTATGTTATTGTATTTCGTATTGGGGTTTGTAGTATTTGGGATCGCGGCTGATTAGGGGTGTTGTATAGGCTTGGCTGCCTGAGGCGGTTCTCAATCAGGAGTCAGGTGATTTACGTTGTCTCTGATTGGGAACCGTATTTAGGTAGCCTGAGTTCGCTTTGTATTTCGTGGGTGATTGTTCCTGTCTCTGTGTAGTTTCACCAGATAGGCTGTAGTTAGGTTTCACGTTCCGTTTGTTGTTTTCGTATTTGTATAGTTATTTCATGTATCGTCATTTTTCTCATAAAAATATCATGATTAACCACCACACACGGACCGAGCAGCGTGTTAACAGGCAGCAGCGAAAGGAGGACGTTATGGACAGCAATGGCATGGAGTATACGACGTGGGAAGAAATCGACAGGTGGGCGGCCGACCCAGAGAGAGTGCAGGAGCCCGCTTGGGATTCGCTAGTTCAGTGCGAGGAAGGCTATAGGCGAATGGAGTTGGAGAAACAGACACGGCGGCGCAGAGCGAAGCCCGAAAAGCAGCCCCAAAAATGTATTGGGGGGGGGGGCTCAGAGGGAGAGTGGCTGAGTCAGGAGATAGACCTGAGAAAACTCTCCCTGTTTATCGTGAAGAGCCAAGGAGGAGACCAGAACCAGAGCCGGTGTTGGAGGTGAGCGAAACAGAGACTGTGAAGGAGTTAATGGGGAAATTGGAGGAGAGAGAAATGAGGGAGTTGCTGTGTTGGTGCTTTTTGCATGGAATTCGCCCGACGGAAAGTGTTGGGGATTTGATGGCACCTGGGTTAGCGCTCTATACTCGTCCTGAGGTGCGTGTTAGTCGGCTGGTGAAGTTGGTGCCAGCCTCACGCACCAGGCCTCCTGTGCACATCCCTAGCCTTGCACGTCCTGTGCCAACACTACTCTCAAGATCTCCAGTACGCCTTCACGGTCTAGCCCATCCTGTGCCACCTCCACACTCCAGTCCTCCGGTAGCAGCTCCCCGCACCAGGCTTCCTGTGCGTGTCCTCGATCCAGTACCACCAGTTCCAGCACCACGCATCAGGCCTACAGTGCGCCTCGCCTCTCCTGCGCTGCCGGAGTCTCCCGCCTGTTTAGCGCAGCTAGAGCCTTTCTCCTCTCCTGCGCTGCCGGAGTCTCCTGCCTGTTTAGCGCAGCCAGAGCCTTTCTCCTCTACAGCGCTGCCGGAGTCTCCCGCCTGTTTAGCGCAGACAGAGCTGCCAGCCTGCAGGGAGCAGCCAGAGCTGTCAGTCTGCATGGAGCAGCCAGAGCTGTCAGTCTGCATGGAGCAGCTGGAGCTGCCAGCCTGCATGGAGCAGCCAGAGCTGTCAGTCTGCATGGAGCAGCCAGAGATGTCAGTCTGCATGGAGCAGCCAGAGCTGCCAGTCTGCAAGGAGCTGTCAGTCTGCATGGAGCAGCCTGAGATGTCAGTCTGCATGGAGCAGCCAGAGCTGTCAGTCTACATGAAGCAGCCCGAGCTGCCAGTCTGCATGAAGCAGCCAGTCTACATGGAGCAGCCAGAGCTGTCAGTCTGCATGGAGCAGCCAGAGCTGTCAGTCTACATGAAGCAGCCCGAGCTGCCAGTCTGCATGAAGCAGCCAGTCTACATGGAGCAGCCAGAGATGTCAGTCTGCATGAAGCAGCCAGAGATGTCAGTCTGCATAGAGCAGCCAGAGAAGCCAGTCTGCAAGGAGCTGCCAGTCTACATGGAGCAGCCAGAGCTGTCAGTCTGCACGGAGCTGTCAGTCTGCACGGAGCTGTCAGTCTGCACGGAGCTGTCAGTCTGCAAGGAGCTGTCAGTCTGCAAGGAGCTGTCAGTCGGCACGGAGCTGTCAGTCTGCAAGGAGCTGCCAGTCTGCAAGGAGCTGTCAGTCTGTAAGGAGCTGCCAGTCTGCAAGGGGCTGCCAGTCAGCACGGAGCCGCCAGAGCTGTCAGTCTGTAAGAAGCCGCCAGAGCTGTCAGCCTATATGGAGCAGCCAGTGCCGCCAGTCTGCCCAGTGCCGCCAGTGCCCCCAGTCTGCCCAGCGTCGCCAGTCTGCCCAGCATCGCCAGTCTGCCCAGCGTCGCCAGTCTGCCCAGCATCGCCAGTCTGCCCAGCGTCGCCAGTCTTCCCAGCGCCGCCAGTCTGCCCAGCATCGCCAGTCTGCCCAGCACCGCCAGTCTGCCCAGCGTCGCCAGTCTGCCCAGCGCCGCCAGTCTGCCCAGCATCTCCAGTCTGCCCAGCGCCGCCAGTCTGCCCAGCGCCGCCAGATCTGCCATTCAGCCAGACTCTTCCAGATCTGCCAGTCAACCAGACTCTTCCAGATCTGCCAGTCAACCAGACTCTTCCAGATCTGCCAGTCAACCAGACTCTTCCAGATCTGCCAGTCAACCAGATTCTTCCAGATCTGCCAGTCAACCAGACTCCTCCAGATCTGCCAGTCAACCAGATTCTTCCAGATCTGCCAGTAAACCAGAATCTTCCAGATCTGCTAGTCAACCAGAATCTTCCAGATCTGCTAGTCAACCAGAATCTTCCAGATCCGCCAGCCAGCCAGGATCTACTGGAGCCTACTACCTACCTGGGCTTCCTCTCAGTACTGGGCTTCCTTTCAGTACTGGGCTTCCCCGCAGTACCGGGCTTCCCCTCAGTACCGAGCTGCCCCTCAGGCCCGAGCTGCCCCTCAGGCCCGAGCTGCCCCTCAGTCCCGAGCTGCCTCAGTCCTGAGCTGCCCCTCAGCCACGAGCTGCCCCTCAGTCCAGTGGGGTTCTGGGTGTGGACTATTAGGCCATGGTCGGCGGCGAGGGTGGATTATCCCAGGACGCGAAGGGGAGGAACTAGGACATTAATGAAGTGGGGTCCACGTCCCAAGCCGGAGCCGCCACCATGGACAGACGCCCACCCGGACCCTCCCTATGATTTTATGGTGCGTCCGGGAGTCCGCACCTTAGGGGGGGGTTCTGTCACGCCTTGGTCATAGTGTTTTGTGTTTTCGTTATATATTTTAGTCAGGCCAGGGTGTGACAGGGGTTTATGTTATTGTATTTCGTATTGGGGTTTGTAGTATTTGGGATCGCGGCTGATTAGGGGTGTTGTATAGGCTTGGCTGCCTGAGGCGGTTCTCAATCAGGAGTCAGGTGATTTACGTTGTCTCTGATTGGGAACCGTATTTAGGTAGCCTGAGTTCGCTTTGTATTTCGTGGGTGATTGTTCCTGTCTCTGTGTAGTTTCACCAGATAGGCTGTAGTTAGGTTTCACGTTCCGTTTGTTGTTTTCGTATTTGTATAGTTATTTCATGTATCGTCATTTTTCTCATTAAAATATCATGATTAACCACCACACACGGACCGAGCAGCGTGTTAACAGGCAGCAGCGAAAGGAGGACGTTATGGACAGCAATGGCATGGAGTATACGACGTGGGAAGAAATCGACAGGTGGGCGGCCGACCCAGAGAGAGTGCAGGAGCCCGCTTGGGATTCGCTAGTTCAGTGCGAGGAAAGCTATAGGCGAATGGAGTTGGAGAAACAGACACGGCGGCGCAGAGCGAAGCCCGAAAAGCAGCCCCAAAAATGTATTGGGGGGGGGGGCTCAGAGGGAGAGTGGCTGAGTCAGGAGATAGACCTGAGAAAACTCTCCCTGTTTATCGTGAAGAGCCAAGGAGGAGACCAGAACCAGAGCCGGTGTTGGAGGTGAGCGAAACAGAGACTGTGAAGGAGTTAATGGGGAAATTGGAGGAGAGAGAAATGAGGGAGTTGCTGTGTTGGTGCTTTTTGCATGGAATTCACCCGACGGAAAGTGTTGGGGATTTGATGGCACCTGGGTTAGCGCTCTATACTCGTCCTGAGGTGCGTGTTAGTCGGCTGGTGAAGTTGGTGCCAGCCTCACGCACCAGGCCTCCTGTGCACATCCCTAGCCTTGCACGTCCTGTGCCAACACTGCTCTCAAGATCTCCAGTACGCCTTCACGGTCTAGCCCATCCTGTGCCACCTCCACACTCCAGTCCTCCGGTAGCAGCTCCCCGCACCAGGCTTCCTGTGCGTGTCCTCGATCCAGTACCACCAGTTCCAGCACCACGCATCAGGCCTACAGTGCGCCTCGCCTCTCCTGCGCTGCCGGAGTCTCCCGCCTGTTTAGCGCAGCTAGAGCCTTTCTCCTCTCCTGCGCTGCCGGAGTCTCCTGCCTGTTTAGCGCAGCCAGAGCCTTTCTCCTCTACAGCGCTGCCGGAGTCTCCCGCCTGTTTAGCGCAGACAGAGCTGCCAGCCTGCAGGGAGCAGCCAGAGCTGTCAGTCTGCATGGAGCAGCCAGAGCTGTCAGTCTGCATGGAGCAGCTGGAGCTGCCAGCCTGCATGGAGCAGCCAGAGCTGTCAGTCTGCATGGAGCAGCCAGAGATGTCAGTCTGCATGGAGCAGCCAGAGCTGCCAGTCTGCAAGGAGCTGTCAGTCTGCATGGAGCAGCCTGAGATGTCAGTCTGCATGGAGCAGCCAGAGCTGTCAGTCTACATGAAGCAGCCCGAGCTGCCAGTCTGCATGAAGCAGCCAGTCTACATGGAGCAGCCAGAGCTGTCAGTCTGCATGGAGCAGCCAGAGCTGTCAGTCTACATGAAGCAGCCCGAGCTGCCAGTCTGCATGAAGCAGCCAGTCTACATGGAGCAGCCAGAGATGTCAGTCTGCATGAAGCAGCCAGAGATGTCAGTCTGCATAGAGCAGCCAGAGAAGCCAGTCTGCAAGGAGCTGCCAGTCTACATGGAGCAGCCAGAGCTGTCAGTCTGCACGGAGCTGTCAGTCTGCACGGAGCTGTCAGTCTGCACGGAGCTGTCAGTCTGCAAGGAGCTGTCAGTCTGCAAGGAGCTGTCAGTCGGCACGGAGCTGTCAGTCTGCAAGGAGCTGCCAGTCTGCAAGGAGCTGTCAGTCTGTAAGGAGCTGCCAGTCTGCAAGGGGCTGCCAGTCAGCACGGAGCCGCCAGAGCTGTCAGTCTGTAAGAAGCCGCCAGAGCTGTCAGCCTATATGGAGCAGCCAGTGCCGCCAGTCTGCCCAGTGCCGCCAGTGCCCCCAGTCTGCCCAGCGTCGCCAGTCTGCCCAGCATCGCCAGTCTGCCCAGCGTCGCCAGTCTGCCCAGCATCGCCAGTCTGCCCAGCGTCGCCAGTCTTCCCAGCGCCGCCAGTCTGCCCAGCATCGCCAGTCTGCCCAGCACCGCCAGTCTGCCCAGCGTCGCCAGTCTGCCCAGCGCCGCCAGTCTGCCCAGCATCGCCAGTCTGCCCAGCGCCGCCAGTCTGCCCAGCGCCGCCAGATCTGCCATTCAGCCAGACTCTTCCAGATCTGCCAGTCAACCAGACTCTTCCAGATCTGCCAGTCAACCAGACTCTTCCAGATCTGCCAGTCAACCAGACTCTTCCAGATCTGCCAGTCAACCAGATTCTTCCAGATCTGCCAGTCAACCAGACTCCTCCAGATCTGCCAGTCAACCAGATTCTTCCAGATCTGCCAGTAAACCAGAATCTTCCAGATCTGCTAGTCAACCAGAATCTTCCAGATCTGCTAGTCAACCAGAATCTTCCAGATCCGCCAGCCAGCCAGGATCTACTGGAGCCTACTACCTACCTGGGCTTCCTCTCAGTACTGGGCTTCCTCTCAGTACTGGGCTTCCTCTCAGTACTGGGCTTCCCCTCAGTACCGGGCTTCCCCTCAGTACCGAGCTGCCCCTCAGGCCCGAGCTGCCCCTCAGGCCCGAGCTGCCCCTCAGTCCCGAGCTGCCTCAGTCCTGAGCTGCCCCTCAGCCACGAGCTGCCCCTCAGTCCAGTGGGGTTCTGGGTGTGGACTATTAGGCCATGGTCGGCGGCGAGGGTGGATTATCCCAGGACGCGAAGGGGAGGAACTAGGACATTAATGAAGTGGGGTCCACGTCCCAAGCCGGAGCCGCCACCATGGACAGACGCCCACCCGGACCCTCCCTATGATTTTATGGTGCGTCCGGGAGTCCGCACCTTAGGGGGGGGTTCTGTCACGCCTTGGTCATAGTGTTTTGTGTTTTCGTTATATATTTTAGTCAGGCCAGGGTGTGACAGGGGTTTATGTTATTGTATTTCGTATTGGGGTTTGTAGTATTTGGGATCGCGGCTGATTAGGGGTGTTGTATAGGCTTGGCTGCCTGAGGCGGTTCTCAATCAGGAGTCAGGTGATTTACGTTGTCTCTGATTGGGAACCGTATTTAGGTAGCCTGAGTTCGCTTTGTATTTCGTGGGTGATTGTTCCTGTCTCTGTGTAGTTTCACCAGATAGGCTGTAGTTAGGTTTCACGTTCCGTTTGTTGTTTTCGTATTTGTATAGTTATTTCATGTATCGTCATTTTTCTCATTAAAATATCATGATTAACCACCACGCTGCATTTCGGTCCGACTCTCCTTCAACAAACGAAGAACGCCGTTACAATTGGATATACTAATGGGCCTGTAGCATTTATCCCTGGAAAATGTGTTTGTGTATTCACAGAGATGGGAACCACTGATGTATTTTGAGTGAGAGCTCAAGTGACAAATGGAGAAAAAATAAAAATAAATAAAATAAATAAGAAATAAAACTCTCTGGGATAGGGGGGACGCTTGCGTCCCACATGGCCAATTGCCAGGGGAAATGCAGAGTGCCAGATTCAAATAAAATGCTATAAAATCCAAACCTTCATTAAATCACACATGTAAGATACTCAATTAAAGCTACACTCGTTGTGAATCCAGCCAACATGTCAGATTTCAAAAAGGCTTTTCGACAAACGCATAAGAAGCTATTATCTGATGATAGCACAACAGTAAACAAAGAGAGAGTAGCATATTTCAACCCTGCAGGCGCTACACAAAACGCAGAAATAAAATATAAATCATGCCTTACCTTTGACGAGCTTCTTTTGTTGGCACTCCAATATGTCCCATAAACATCACAAGTGGTCCTTTTGTTCGATTAATTCCGTCGATATATATCCAAAATGTCAATTTATTTGGAACGTTTGATCCAGAAAAACACAGCTTCCAACTTGCACAACATCACAACAAAATATCTCAAAAGTTACCTGTAAACTTTGCCAAAACATTTCAAACTACTTCTGTAATACAACTTTAGGTATTTTTAAACGTTAATAATCGATCAAATTGTATACGGGACTATCTGTGTTCAATACAGGAAGACAACAAACTAACGCTATCTTTCTGGTCTTGCGCAACTCTCAAACAGTACACATAACGTGACAGTCATTCAAGATGGCCGTACTTCTTCATTACACAAAGGAATAACCTCAACCAATTTCAAAAGACTGGTGACATCCAGTGGAAGTGGTAGGAATTGCAAACAAGTCCCTTAGGAATCTAGTTTCCCCAATGAAATCTCATTGAATAGACAGTGACCTAAAAAAAAAAATCTGAATGATTTGTCCTTGGGGTTTTTCCAGCTACATAAGTTCTGTTATACTCACAGACATGATTCAAACAGTTTTGGAAACTTCAGAGTGTTTTCCATCCAAATCTACTAATAATATGCATATCTTATATTCCGGGGATGAGTAGCAGGAAGTTGAAATTTGGCACGCTATTTATCCAAAAGTGAAAATGCTGCCCCCTATCCCGAAGAAGTCAAGGCTTCAGACCCATTGAGTCCACCCATGCAAGGAGAGGACCGTACGAACACTGGAATGATGGAGTAGACAGAGGCCATGCCCCATTATGTCTCTGGTAAGAAGTAATGTACTACATAGGGAATATGGTGTCATTTGGGATGTATCTATAGCTCAAACACACGGTAAAAGGTGCTATAATATTACACACAGCAGCTACCAAGCCACGCCAGCAGAACCATTCACCAATAGGGTGATTCTACAGCACCAGATCCATTAACCAATAGGACGAATCCACGCCAGCAGAACCATTCACCAATAGGGTGATTCTACAGCAGCAGATCCATTAACCAATAGGACGAATCCACGCCAGCAGAACCATTCACCAATAGGGCGATTCTACAGAAGCAGATCCATTAACCAATAGGACGAATCCACGCCAGCAGAACCATTCACTAATAGGGCGATTCTACAGCAGCAGATCCATTAACCAATAGGGTGATACACGCCAGCAAAGCCATTCACCAATAGAGTGATTCCACGCCAGCAGATCCATGAACCAATAGGGCGATTCTACAGCAGCAGATCCATGAACCAATAGGGCGATTCCACGTCAGTGGAGGCAGAATATAGAACATACGTTTTTTTGATATCTCGTATTGTTCTGTCAATTTTGAAACGTAAACTTAATTAGGAGGAAGGATGTTTCACATGTGCGTGCGTGTGTGTGTGTGTGTGATATATCGACCAGACATTTGGTGTCTGTAAAAAATGTTGTTGCTTGGGGTTCTGTGCATTACTGCGCTCGAGAGATGTCAAACACAATTAATATTGTATGAAGAACACACTCAAACACACATACAGACACACACACACACACACTCAAACACACATACAGGCATATGTAGCAAGACATGGCACCTCTGCTTCTAGCTTCTAAGTAACTTTCAGTGGTTTTTTTTGTGTGTTATCTCTTACATTATTAGCCCAGAATGTTTTGAATGTTACAACCAGGAACACGACTTTTCCAAATTGGATCCTTTGTTCGTACCCCCCAGGGTAATTTAACTTATCCCACAGGCTGCCCCTAAAACGGCCACGGTGGTGAAGAGGTATTCAGAGTGGACTTCTAGTCCGACTCAGGCGGCATACACATCATCCACCGCTTCCGAGTATATTACTCGCTAATGTTCAGTTTCTGGACAATAATGTAGACGAACTCAGGGCGAGGATATCCTTCCAGAGAGACATCAGGGACTGTAACATACTCCGTTTCTACGGAATCATGGCTCTCTCCGGATATACTGTCCCTGTCCATTTCGCCAGCTGGGTTCTCAGTACATCACGCAGACAGGAATAAAGAACTCTCCGGGGGAAAAAAAGGCGGGGGGGTGATTGTGATAACAGAAACCCAAGTCCTTTTTTTCACCCGACCTAGAATACCACACAATCAAATGCAGACAGGTATTACTTCCCAAGAGAATTCTCTTCGGTTATTGTCACAGCCGATACCACGACAGTCCTAAAGGAACTACACTGGACTTTATGAAAACTGAAAACCAGATATCCTGAAGCTGCATTAATTGTAGCTGGGGATTTGAACAAAGCAAATTTGAGGAAAACACAACCGAAGTTCTATCAACACATTGACTGCAGTACTCACGATGCTAAAACACTCAACCACTGTTACTCTAACAATTCGCCTAGTGTTGTCCGGGTTAGGGTGGGTTTGGCCGGCAGGGGTGTCCTTGTCTCATCGCGCACTAGCGACTCCTGTGGCGGGCCGGGCGCAGTGTACGCTAACCAATTCGCCAGGTGCACGGTGTTTCCTCCGACACATTGGTGCGGCTGGTTTCCGGGTTGGATGCGCTGTGTTAAGAAGCAGTGCGGCTTGGTAGGGTTGTGTTTCTTAGGACGCATGGCTTTCAACCTTCGGCTTGGTAGGGTTGTGTTTCGGAGGACGCATGGCTTTCAACCTTCGTCTCTCCCGAGCCCGTACGGGAGTTGTAGCAATGAGACAAGATAGTAACTACTAACAATTGGATACCACCAAATTGGGGAGAAAAACAGTGTTTTTTTTTTAAATAATGAAAGCGCGAACCACAGCAATTAACTGGTGAGGTGACTGGGAATATGGTTGAAAACAAACCGTTTAGTTATTCCCTGCGTAAGGCAATCAAACAGGCAAAATGTCAGTATAGAGACAAAGTGGAGTCGCAATTCAACGGCTCAGACAGAAGGCGTATGTGGCAGGGTCTACAGACAATCACAGATTACAAAGGGAAAACCAGACACGAAAAATCAGGGCCGCCCCCTGGTGTTGAATGTAGGAAACAACTCCTCCACTTGGCTGATACTCAACAAAGGGGCCCCACAAGGGTGCATACTCAGCCCCCTCATGTACTCCCTGTTCAACCATGACTGCGTGGCCAAGCATGTCTATAACCCAATCATCAGGTTTTCAGACGACACAACAGTTGTAGGCCTGATTTCACCAACAATGATGAGACAGTCTACAGGGGGGAGGTGAGTGTCCTGGCAGAGTGGTGCCAGGAAAATAACTTCTCCCTCAATGTCAACAAAATGAAGAAGCTGATCGTGGACTTTAGGAAACAGCAGAGAGTGCACGCCCCTATCCACATTGACAGGACCGTAGTCGAGAAGGTGAAAAGCATCCACTTCCTTGGTGTTCACATCACCGACAATCTGAAATGGTCAGGAGGCTGAAGAAATTTGGCTTGGCCCCTAAGACCCTCACAAACTTTTACAGATGCATAATTGGGAGCATCCTTTAGGACTGTATGACCGCCTGGTACGCAACTACACTGCCTGCAACCCCAGAGCTCTCCAGAGGGTTGTGCGGCCTGCCCAACGCATAACTGGGGGCACCCTGCCTGCCCTCCAGGACACCTACAGCAGCCGATGTCACAGGAAGGCCAAAAAGAATATCAAGGACATCAACCACCCGAGCCAAGGCCTGTTCACCCCGCTACCATCCATCCAGTATGTGATATCAATAGAGAGGTTGATCTTCTGGTTGATTTAAACATTGATTGGCTTTCATCAGCTTGCCCACTCAAGAGAAAGCTTCAAACTATAACTAGTACCTGCAACCTTGTTCAGGTTATCAGTCAACCTAACAGGGTAGTTACAAACAGCACAGGAATGAAATCATCAACATGAATTGATCACATCTTTACTAATTCTGCAGAAATTAGCTTGGAAGCAGTATCCAAATCCATTGGATGTAGTGATAAGAATATAGTAGCCATATCTAGGAAAACCAAAGTTACAAAAGCTCGATCGAATATAGTGTGTAAGAGATACGTTTTGTAGTGATTCCTATGTTATTGATGTAACGAATATTTGCTGGTCTGTGGTGTGTAATGAGGAGCAGCCAGACGCTGCAATTGACACATTTATGAAATTGCTTAGCCCAGTTACTAATAAGCATGCACCAATTAAGAAAATGACTGCAAAAACTATTAAATCCCCATGGATTTATGAAGAATTTAAACATTTTAGGGTTGAGAGGGAAAAAGGAATGACAAATAAGTCTGGCTGCACAACCGATTGGCAAACGTACTGCAAATTGAGAAATCATTTAAATAAATTGAATAAAAAGAAGAAGAAACTACATTATGACACAAAGATAAATTACATAACAAATGATAGTAAAAAGCTTTAGAGCACCTTAGATGACTTTTTAGCCAAAAAGGCAAACACCATCATATATTGAATCAGATCAGAAAACCCACTGATATTGCCAACTAATTTACTGGGTTTTTCATTGGCAAGATTAGAAAATTCAGGCATGACATGCCAGCAACTATTGCTGACACTAAACATCAAAGTATATCTGACCAAATTATCAAATACAAGCATTGTATTCCGTAAAGTTAGCGTGGAAGAGGTGAAAGAAATAATTGTTGACTTTCAACAATGACAAGCCACCGGGATCTGACAACTTGTATGGAAAATGACTGAGGATGATAGCTGCACATTTTGCCTCTCCTATTTGCCAAATCTTCAATTTAAGCCTACTAGAAAGTGTGTACCCTCAGGCCTGGAGGGAAGCAACATTAATTCCTCTACTTAAGAATAGTAAAGCCCCCTTTACCTGCTCAAATAGCCAACCAATCAGCCTGTTTCCAAACCTTAGTCAATTTTTTGGGGAAACTGTGTTTGTCAGATACAAAGCTATTTTATAGTAAACAAATTTGACAACAGACTTTCAATACACTTATAAGGAAGGCAATTTAAAAAGCAAAGCACTTACGCAAATGACTGATGATTGGCTGAGAGAAATTAATGGGGGTTAATGGGGGATGTTTTGTTAGACTGCAGTGCGGCTATTGACATTATCGACCATAATCTGCTGCTGGAAAAACTGATGTGTTCTGGCTTTACACTCCCTGCTATATTGTGGATAAAGAGTTACTTGTCTAACAGAACATAGAGGGTGTTCTTTAATGGAGGCCTTTCCAGGTAGAATCAGGAATTCCCCAGGGCACCCTTACTTTTTTCAAACTTTACTAAAGACATGTCACTGCCTTTGAGTAAAGCCAGTGTGTCTATATATGCGTAGGGCTCAAAACTATACACGTCAGTTACTACAGCGACTAAAATGACTGCAACATTTAACAAAGAGCTGCAGTTAGTTTCAGAATGGGTGGCAAAGAATAAGTTTGTCCTAAATATTTCAAAAACCTAAAGCATTGTATTTGGGACAAATAATTTACTAAACCCTCAACCTCAACTAAAAATTGTAATAAATAATGTGGAAATTGAGGAAGTTGATGTGACTTAACTGCTTGGAGTAACCCTGGATTGTAAACTGTCATGGTCAAAACATATTGATACTACAGTAGCTAAGATGGGGAGAAGTCTGTCCATAATAAAGTGTTGCTCTGCCTTTTTAACAGCACTATCAACAAGGTAGGTCCTACAGGCCCTAGTTTTGCACCTGGACTACTGTTCAGATTTGTGGTCAGGTGCCACAAAGATTTGCTCAGAACAGGGCAGCACTGCGGGCCCTTAGATGTACACAGAGAGCTAACATTAATAATATGCATGTCAATCTCTCTTGGCTCAAACTAGAGGAGAGATTGCCTTCATCACTACTTGTATTTGTGAGAGTTATTGACATGTTGAATGCACCGAGCTGTCTGTTTAAATTACTGGCGCAGTTCGGAAACCCATGCATACCCCACAAGACATGCCACCAGAGGTGTCTTCACAGTCCCCAAGTCCAGAACAGACTATGGGAGGTGCACAGTACGACATAGAGCCATGACTACATAGAACTCTATTCCACATCAGGTAACTGATGCAAGCAGTAAAATTTGGATTTTAAAAAAGGCAGTAAGTTGCTGAGGAACAACTTTTTAGACAACGTTTGAGAGGAATGTGAGATTAGATATAGGACGATAGAGTGCTTCTACACCTGCATTGCTTGCTGTTTGGGGTTTTAGGCTGGGTTTCTGTACAGCACTTTGAGATATCAGCTGATGTATGAAGGGCTATATAAATACATTTGATTTGATTTGATTTGATTTGATAGAGTCACAGTTTGCCTTTTTTCAGGAGAGGCTTTACTACTGTGTTTGGGACACATCCAGAGAATAGGGTGACATGTATTATGTTCAACATAGAAGGGCCAAGCTCTTTCAGTAGTTTAGTTGGAATTGGGAGTAGGGGCCTTAGCAACACTTAGTGTGTTGTGAATTCTGTTATGAATTGTAATGTTTTTCCAATTGTATAACTGTCTGAATTTTGCTGGACCCCAGGAAGATTAGAAGAACTAATAGGGATCCATAATAAACCCCAGGAAGATTAGAAGAACTAATAGGGATCCATAATAAACCCCAGGAAGATTAGCTGCTGCGTTGGCAGGAACTAATGGGGATCCATAATAAACCCCAGGAAGATTAGAAGCTGCGTTGGCAGGAACTCATGGGGATCCATAATAAACCCCAGGAAGATTAGCTGCTGCGTTGGCAGGAACTAATGGGGATCCATAATAAACCCCAGGAAGATTAGAAGCTGCGTTGGCAGGAACTCATGGGGATCCATAATAAACCCCAGGAAGATTAGAAGCTGCGTTGGCAGGAACTAATGGGGATCCATAATAAACCCCAGGAAGATTAGCTGCTGCGTTGGCAGGAACTCATGGGGATCCATTATAAACCCCAGGAAGATTAGAAGCTGCGTTGGCAGGAACTAATGGGGATCCATAATAAACCCCAGGAAGAGTAGAAGCTGCGTTGGCAGGAACTAATGGGGATCCATAATAAACCCCAGGAAGATTAGAAGCTGCGTTGGCAGGAACTCATGGGGATCCATTATAAACCCCAGGAAGATTAGAAGCTGCGTTGGCAGGAACTAATGGGGATCCATAATAAACCCCAGGAAGAGTAGAAGCTGCGTTGGCAGGAACTAATGGGGATCCATAATAAACCCCAGGAAGATTAGAAGCTGCATTGGCAGGAACTAATGGGGATCCATAATAAACCCCAGGAAGATTAGAAGCTGCGTTGGCAGGAACTCATGGGGATCCATAATAAACCCAAGGAAGATTAGCAACTGCGTTGGCAGGAACTCATGGGGATCCATAATAAACCCCAGGAAGATTAGAAGCTGCGTTGGCAGGAACTAATGGGGATCCATAATAAACCCCAGGAAGATTAGAAGCTGCGTTGGCAGGAACTAATGGGGATCCATAATAAACCCCAGGAAGATTAGAAGCTGCGTTGGCAGGAACTCATGGGGATCCATAATAAACCCCAGGAAGATTAGAAGCTGCGTTGGCAGGAACTAATGGGGATCCATAATAAACCCCAGGAAGATTAGAAGCTGCGTTGGCAGGAACTAATGGGGATCCATAATAAACCCCAGGAAGATTAGAAGCTGCGTTGGCAGGAACTAATGGGGATCCATAATAAACCCCAGGAAGAGTAGAAGCTGCGTTGGCAGTAACTAATGGGGATCCATAATAAACCCCAGGATGATTAGAAGCTGCGTTGGCAGGAACTAATGGGGATCCATAATAAACCCCATGAAGAGTAGAAGCTGCGTTGGCAGGAACTAATGGGGATCCATAATAAACCCCATGAAGAGGAGCTGCTGCCTTGGCAGGAACTAATGGGGATCCATTATAAACCCCAGGAAGAGGAGCTGCCGTCTTGGCAGGAACTAATGCAGATCCATAATAAACCCCAGGAAGAGGAGCTGCCGTCTTGGCAGGAACTAATGGGGATCCATAATAAACCCCATGAAGAGGAGCTGCTGCCTTGGCAGGAACTAATGGGGATCCATTATAAACCCCAGGAAGAGGAGCTGCCGTCTTGGCAGGAACTAATGGGGATCCATAATAAACCTCATGAAGAGGAGCTGCTGCCTTGGCAGGAACTAATGGGGATCCATTATAAACCCCAGGAAGAGGAGCTGCCGTCTTGGCAGGAACTAATGCAGATCCATAATAAACCCCAGGAAGAGGAGCTGGCGTCTTGGCAGGAACTAATGGGGATCCATAATAAACCCCAGGAAGAGTAGCTGCTGCCTTGGCAGGAACTAATGGGGATCCATTATAAACCCCAGGAAGAGGAGCTGCCGTCTTGGCAGGAACTAATGCAGATCCATAATAAACCCCAGGAAGAGGAGCTGCCGTCTTGGCAGGAACTAATGGGGATCCATAATAAACCTCATGAAGAGGAGCTGCTGCCTTGGCAGGAACTAATGGGGATCCATTATAAACCCCAGGAAGAGGAGTTGCCTTCTTGGCAGGAACTAATGCAGATCCATAATAAACCCCAGGAAGAGGAGCTGGCGTCTTGGCAGGAACTAATGGGGATCCATAATAAACCCCAGGAAGAGTAGCTGCTGCCTTGGCAGGAACTAATGGGGATCCATTATAAACCCCAGGAAGAGGAGCTGCCGTCTTGGCAGGAACTAATGCAGATCCATAATAAACCCCAGGAAGAGGAGCTGCCGTCTTGGCAGGAACTAATGGGGATCCATAATGAAGATAAATACAAATACAAATAGGGTCCATCATACAGCTGGAAGGTTTAGAGTCCATTACTATTTTTTGTGAATGTTTCAAGAGATACATGATTAAAAAAAACGAGTGTCTCCATTGATCCGAGGTTCTGGCAGTTCTTTGTATCCTCAGGACAACTGAGTTAGGAGAGATATGCATATTCAAAGATGAGTCCGTAATTTGTTTTCCAATGATCATGATCTTTTCTTCAAAGAAGTTCATGAATCAATCACTGCTGAAGTGAAGGCCTCACTTGGGGAATGTTGCTTTGCGACTTTATCAAAAAAAGCACAAAAAAAAGACAATTTCAGGTCCAGTTTTCTGGAATCTTGCTTCAGTGTCGGGTATTTTCTGTATACCAGCGAGATAGTTTCTTGTGACATATTTTGTTCGTTTTAAGTGCTATGACTGCATCTAGGGTATTACTTAAGTTTAAGTTTAGATCCTCGGTTAGGTGGTTAACTGTTTTTTGTACCATAACATCCTGTCTGGAAGGGCATCTCTGGCTTGGCTGAGAATTTATAGTGCGGCTTTTGATAATACTTGGTTTGGGTCTAAAGCAAATGATTTGTTGCGATTGCAAACATAAGAAGATGGTGGTCTGATTATTGAGGATTATGAGGAAAAACATTTGGATCTACACTATCTATTCCATGGGGCAAAACTAGATCCAGGGTGTGATTGTGGCAATGTGTAGGTCACGAGACATGTTGGACAAAACGATGATGGCTTCGAATGCCTTTTGGAGTGGGTCAAAAAAATGAATATTATCTGCCACGACTACGAGGTCCATTAAAAGGAACACTGTGTAAGGCCCAGTAGGCCTGTACACATTAGCTATTAAAAGTGGTGATCGAGTAGGCTGCATATATTTTATGACTAGAACCTCAAAAGACAGAAAATACAGTAATTTTATTTTGTGAATTGAACATGTTCTGTCATAAATGCAACAGCTCTGAAGCTGGGCTTTCTATCGGTTGAATGAGCGACACTGGTTGAGCATAGCGAGAGCATTTCTTTCCAGAAGCCGGGAGAAAATTGTCTGGTCATGGTAGATTAACACTATTACCTGTACTTACCGTTGGCACAGACACTGTTTTCCATCCTTTCCTATACATCAATTGCTTCTGAAGCTGGGCTTCCAACTAGGCCATCCTCACTATTAGGCAATATAGTTCCCCTGCATATTATCAGGACAGCGACTACAGTTTGAAGGCATAACATTACTTAGATGTTTTCTGCTGGTGGAGGTCCTGCAGATCAAATCAAATGTATTTATGTGTATTTATATAGCCCTTCTTACATCAGCTGATATGTCAAAGTGCTGTCCAGAAACCCAGCCTAAAACCCCAAACAGCAAGCAATGCAGGTGTACAAACACCTGATCCTTGTCCTGATAAAGCATCTGGGGTGAAAAAAAGTTGAATTAAAAAAAGACAAGTGAGAACTAAGAAGCTGGTAAATTCTTTTTTTTTTTTTTTACAGAATTTGATTAAAATCGTTATTAAAAGTAAAAAAGTGAACAAAGTTTGGCAGGTAGCCGAGTAGGAAAAAAACAATACATCAGCACGGAGACAACAAGGAAGTGCCATCAAGAACTGCACAAGCTTGTTTGTGGGGACAACGTTGGTGATACATTTCCTAATGAAGCCGGTGACGGAGGTGTTTAAGCTTGTAGAGTCCCAGATCATATACTAGTCAGCGCTACCAAAGCAGTCTTGTAACATAGCCTCCGAAACGGAAGACCATTTCTCAACGGAGCACGTCATAGGTACTTCCCGTTTGCACTTCTGCTTCTAAACAGGAAGCAGAGGTATAGAGTTATAATCTGATTTGCTGAAGTGGGGACGAGGGAGGGCCTGGTTTACCTGCTTGTGGGTAGAGAAACAGTGGTCGAGGACATTATCGCCCCTAGTGACGAAGGATACATGTTGATGGAAGTTTGGCATTACATGTAACGTGGAATTAAAATCATCGGCTACAAGGAAATCAGCCTCCGGGTGCATGATTACCTGCTTGTTTTTTGCCTCGTACACGTTCTTAAGTGCTAGCTTGTTGTTTTTTTATCTTCCTGAGGTGGGCTCTATACTGCAGTCACGATAACAGACGAAAACTCTCTCGGGAGGTAGAAGTGTCGGCATTTGGTATGCTGCAGACTCCGACTGAGTGACAGGCTCTTTGCTGAATGATCATTTTGACATCTAACCGGGGCTGTAGGTGTGGGGGAATGGGGAAACAAATGGGGGGGGGGGGGGATATACACACACATTACCTAGACGCAAAATACTTGTTTAGTTTTTTTGAGTCAGCGACATTTAAGATTTTACTGTGTAATTCACAACACATATCGAACTTAATTTTCTCCTCATATTGAAAAAAAAAATGGCCTACCTATTTAATAATCCATATTCAAGGAACGTGACATCTCTATCTATTACAGCAAGCACCGCATCCATCCATCCACTACATCCATCCATCCACCACATCCATTCCATCCATCCACCACATCCATCCACTACATCCATCCATCCATCCACTACATCCATCCATCCAAGGGATTCCTGCAGTTACTACATATATTATTTTGGTTTGTTCATTTTTTTTTCATAAGAATTTGTCAGTAAAACGTTTTCTTTTTAATACTGCATAGAGCAAGTGATGTGTGTTAAAAAAAATATATATATATATCATAATGGAATGAAAGTCATTTGTATTCTATTTTATTGGACCATCGAAAGGTTCAGGACTGGACCAAAAATTCAGGGACTGAAGCCCAGGCCTAATGACACGACGGTCCACAGCATGCATACCCACAAGTACCGCAAGAACATATACCAGGCCATGGAAACACACACTGCAAACTACTTTCCAATTCAGTACTACAAATTAAACACCGTGGAAAATGTCAAATCAATGTTTTATGGAGAGTAGCTCTTGTTCTGCAAGAATTCAATTGTGTCGTTGAAATAGAAAACGCACAGGTTTGAAAGACAATCAAATAAATAATCGAACTCATCTTAAATGCAATTACAGCAAGTCTGTCCTCTCCAAACGGGAACAGGCACCATCAACGCTCACGTGTGTGTGTGTGTGTGTGTGTGTGTGTGTGTGTGTGTGTGTGTGTATCATTGTGTGTGTGTTTGTTTATGTGTGTGTCGTCAGGATAAATTGAATTGGCAGAAGAGCTGCAGCAAAAACAACTTGATATTTGCTTTCCTGTGGAGAGAAGAATGATGACACAAACACACACACACACACATAGACACACACACACACACACACACACACACACACACACACACACACACACACACACACACACACACACACACACACACACACAGACACATAGACACACACACACACACACACACACACACACACACACACACACACACACACACACACACACACACACACACACACACACACACACAGACACATAGACACACATAGACACACAGAAAAGACATTGTCAAGTGCTTGATGTTAATATCTTCAGCATCTCCCCCCACTACTCTACCACCCCTCAGCCACATCCATCCACTCCATCCATCCATCCATCCAGCCAGCCAGCCAGCCAGCCAGCCAGCCAGCCAACAAGCTATCCATCCATTCACTCCATCCATCCATCCACTCCATCCATCCACTCCATCCATCCATTCATCCATCCATCCACTCCAGCCAGCCAGCCAATAAGCTATCCATCCATCGACCACAACCATCCATCCACTCCATCCATTCCATCAACTGCATCCACTACATCCATCCACTACATCCGTCCATCCATCCATCCACCCATCAATCCATCCACCCAGCCATCCATCCATCCACTCCATCTACTCCATAACCTCCATCCACTACATCCATCCATCCATCCACTATGTACATCTATCCATCCATTACATCCATCCATCCACTCCATCCACTACCCATCCACTACACACACAAATCCATCCATCCATCTACTACATCCATCTATCATCCATCCATCTATCCACTACATCCATGCATCCATCCATCCGCTACATCCACCCACCCACTACATCCATCCATCCATTTCATCCATCCATCCATCCGCTATATCCATCTATCTGCTACATCATCCATCCATCCATCCATCCATCCACCCACTACAGCCATCCATCCACTACATCCATCCATCCACCCACTACATCCATCCATCCATCCATCCACTACAGCCATCCACTACATCCATCCATCCACCCACTACATCCATCCACCCATCCATTGCATCCATCCATCCATCCATCCGCTACATCCATCCATCCACTATATCCATCCATCCACTACATCCATCCATCCATCCACCCACTACATCCATCCATCCATCCATCCATCCACTACATCCATTCATCCATCCACTACATCCATCCATCCATTGCATCAATCCATCCACTACATCCATCCATCCACTACAGCCATCCATCCACTACATCCATCCATCCATCCATCCATTGCATCAATCCACCCACTACATCCATCCATCCACTACAGCCATCCATCCACTACATCCATCCATCCACCCACTACATCCATCCACCCATCCATTGCATCCATCCGTCTACATCCATTCATCCATCCATCCGCTACATTGATCCATCCACTATATCCATCCATCCACTACATTCATCCATCCATCCACCCACTACATCCATTCATCCACTACCTCCATTGATCCATCCATCCGCTAATTCCTCCACTACATCCATCCACTACATCTATTCATCCATCCACTACATCCATCCATCCACCCACTAAGTTCATCCATCCACTGCATCCATCCATCCACTACATCCATCCACTACATCCATCCATCCATCCATCCACTACATCCATCCATCCATTACATCCACTACATCCATCCACCCATCCACTACATCCATCCAGCATCCATCCTTTCAGCCATCAACTACATCCATCCATCCATTACATCCATCCACCCACTACATCCATCCATCCACTACATCCATCCATCCATTCATTCACCACATCCATCAACTCCATCCATGCCATCCATCCATGCATCCATTCACTACATCCATTCATCCGTCCATCCACTACATTCATCAATCCATCTATCCACTACATCCATCCATTCATCCATCCATTACATCCATCCATCCATCCACTACATCCATCCATCCACTACATCCATTCCATCCATCCACTACATCCATCCATCCATCCACTACATCCATCCATCCATCCACCATATCCATCCATCCATCCACCACATCCATCCACTACATCCATCCATCCATCCACTACATCCATCCATCCATTACATCCACTACATCCATCCATCCACCACATCCATCCATTACATCCATCCATCCACCACATCCATCCACTACATCCATCCATCCATCCATCCACTACATCCATCCATCCATTACATCCACTACATCCATCCATCCATCCACTCCATCCATCCATCCACTCTATCCATCCATCCACTACATCCATCCATCCATTACATCCACTACATCCATTCCATCCATCCACCACATCCATCCACTACATCCATCCATCCATCCACTACATCCATCCATCCACTACATCCATCCATCCACTACATCCATCCATCCATCCACCACATCCATTCCATCCATCCACCACATCCATCCACTACATCCATCCATCCATCCACTACATCCATCCATCCACCACATCCATCCACTACATCCATCCATCCATCCACTACATCCATCCATCCATCCACCACACCCATCCACTACATCCATCCATCCATTGACTACATCCATCCATCCACTACATCCATCCATCCATCCACCACATCCATCCACTACATCCATCCATCCATTACATCCACTACATCCATCCATCCATTACATCCACTACATCCATTCATCCATCCATCCACTACATCCATCCATCCATTACATCCACTACATCCATCCATCCATCCACTACATCCATCCATCCACTCTATCCATCCATCCTCTACATCCATCCATCCATTACATCCACTACATCCATCCATCCATCCACTACATCCATTCCATCCATCCACCACATCCATCCACTACATCCATCCATCCATCCACTACATCCATCCATCCACTACATCCATCCATCCACTACATCCATCCATCCATCCACCACATCCATTCCATCCATCCACCACATCCATCCACTACATCCATCCATCCATCCACTACATCCATCCATCCACCACATCCATCCACTACATCCATCCATCCATCCACTACATCCATCCATCCATCCACCACACCCATCCACTACATCCATCCATCCATTGACTACATCCATCCATCCACTACATCCATCCATCCATCCACCACATCCATCCACTACATCCATCCATCCATTACATCCACTACATCCATCCATCCATTACATCCACTACATCCATTCATCCATCCATCCACTACATCCATCCATCCATTACATCCACTACATCCATCCATCCATCCACTACATCCATTCCATCCATCCACCACATCCATCCACCTCATCCATCCATCCATCCACCACATCCATCCACCTCATCCATCCATCCATCCACCACATCCATCCACTACATCCATCCACTATATCCATCCATCCACTACATCATCCATCCATCCATCCACCACATCCATTCCATCCATCCATCCACCACATCCATCCACTACATCTATCCATCCATCCATCCACTACATCCATCCATCCATCCACCACATCCATCCATCCACTACATCCATCCATCCACTACATCCATCCATCCACCACATCCATCCACTACATCCATCCATCCATTACATCCACTACATTCATCCATCCATCCACTCCATCCATCCATCCATCCATCCACTACATCCATCCATCCATTACATCCACTACATCCATCCATCCATCTACTACATCCATTCCATCCATCCACCACATCCATCCACTACATCCATCCATCCACTACATCCTTTCCTCCATCCACCACATCCATCCACTACATCCATCCATCCATCCATCCATCCACTACATCCATCCATCCACTACATCCATCCATCCACTACATCCATCCATCCATCCACCACATCCATCCACTCCATCCATCCATCCACCACATCCATCCACTACATCCATCCATCCATCCACTACATCCATCCATCCATCCACTCCATCCATCCATCCATCCATCCATCCATCCATCCATCCATCCACTACATCCATCCATCCATCCATCCATCCATCCACTACATCCATCCATCCATTACATCCACTACATCCATCCATTACATCCACTACATTCATTCCATCCATCCACTACATCCATCCATCCACCACATCCATCCACTACATCCATCCATCCATCCACTACATCCATCCATCCATCCACTCCATCCATCCATCCATCCATCCATCCATCCATCCATCCATCCATCCATCCATCCATCCATCCATCCACTACATCCATCCATCCATCCACTACATCCATTCATCCATCCACCACATCCATCCACTACATCCCTCCATCCATCCACTACATCCATCCATCCACTACATCCATCCATCCACTACATCCATCCATCCATCCATCCACCACATCCATCCACTACATCCATCCATCCATCCACCACATCCATCCACTACATCCATCCATCCATCCACTACATCCATCCATCCATTACATCCACTCCATCCATCCATCCATCCACTCCATCCATCCATCCATCCACTACATCCATCCATCCATTACATCCACTACATCCATCCATCCATCCATCCACTCCATCCATCCATCCATCCATCCATCCATCCATCCACTACATCCACTACATCCACTACATCCATCCATTACATCCACTACATCCATCCATTACATCCACTACATTCATTCCATCCATCCATCCATCCACTCCAGCCAGCCAGCCAGCCAGCCAGCCACTACTTCCATCCATCCACTCCATCCAGCCAGCCAGCCAGCCAGCCAGCCAGCCAGCCAGCCAGCCAGCCAGCCAGCCAACCATCCATCCACTCCATCAACTCCATCCACACATCCTCTATCCATTCACCAGGATGGCTGCCTCTCTTTCTGTCTCCTCAATTACCAGAATGGCTGCCTCTCTTCCTGTCTCCTCAATTACCAGAATGGCTGCCTCTCTTCCTGTCTCCTCAATTACCAGAATGGCTGCCTCTCTTCCTGTCTCCTCAATTACCAGAATGGCTGCCTCTCTTTCTCTCTCATTTACCAAGATGGCTGCCTCTCTTTCGCTCTCATTTACCAAGATGGCTACCTCTCTTTCTCTCTCTCTCTCTCTCTCTCTCTCTCTCTCTCTCTCTCTACAGTGCCTTCAGAAAGTATTAAGACCCTTGAATTCTTCCTAATTTATTTACGTTACAGCCTTATTCTAAAATTGCTCAAATTATTTTTTTGCGTTTTTCAGGTCTTTCCAGAGATGTTTTATCAGGTTCAAGTCCGGCTTCTGGCTGGGCCACTCAAGGACAATCTGAGACTTGTCCAGAAGCCACACCTGCGTTGTCTTGGAAAACCCCTCTGGAGCAGGTTTTCATCAAGGATCTCTCTGTACTCTCTGGACAATTCCTTCGACCTCATGGCTTCATTTTTGCTCTGACATGCACTGCCAACTGTGGGACCTTATATATACAGGTGTGTGCATTTCCAAATCATGTCCAATCAATTGAATTTACCACAGGTGAACTCCAATCAAGTTGTAGAAACATCTCAAGGATGATCACTGGAAACAGGATGCACCTGAGCTCAATTTTGAGTCTCAAAGCAGAGGGTCTGAATACTTATGTAAATAAGGTATTTATGTGGAGGTTTTTATGCATTTTTTTTTATAAAAAAAAACCTTGTTCTCGCTTTGTCAGTATGGGGTATTGTGATGTCATAATGGGGTATTGTAATGTCATTATGGGGTATTGTGATGTCATTATGGGGTATTGTGATGTCATTATGGGGTATTGTAATGTCATTATGGGGTATTGTGATGTCATTACAGGGTATTGTGATGTCATAATGGGGTATTGTAATGTCATTATGGGGTATTGTGATGTCATTATGGGGTATTGTGATGTCATTATGGGGTACTGTGATGTCATTATGGGGTACTGTGATGTCATTATGGGGTATTGTGATGTCATTATGGGGTACTGTGATGTCATTATGGGGTATTGTGATGTCATTATGGGGTACTGTGATGTCATTATGGGGTATTGTGATGTCATTATGGGGTACTGTGATGTCATTATGGGGTATTGTGATGTCATTATGGGGTACTGTGATGTCATTATGGGGTACTGTGATGTCATTATGGGGTATTGTGATGTCATTATGGGGTACTGTGATGTCATTATGGGGTACTGTGATGTCATTATGGGGTATTGTGATGTCATTATGGGGTACTGTGATGTCATTATGGGGTATTGTGATGTCATTATGGGGTATTGTGATGTCATTATGGGGTATTGTGATGTCATTATGGGGTACTGTGATGTCATTATGGGGTACTGTGATGTCATTATGGGGTATTGTGATGTCATTATGGGGTATTGTGATGTCATTATGGGGTATTGTGATGTCATTATGGGGTACTGTGATGTCATTATGGGGTATTGTGATGTCATTATGGGGTACTGTGATGTCATTATGGGGTATTGTGATGTCATTAGGGGATATTGTGATGTCATTATGGGGTATTGTGATGTCATTATGGGGTATTGTGATGTCATTAGGGGGTACTGTGATGTCATTATGGGGTATTGTGATGTCATTATGGGGTACTGTGATGTCATTAGGGGGTACTGTGATGTCATTATGGGGTACTGTGATGTCATTATGGGGTACTGTGATGTCATTATGGGGTACTGTGATGTCATTATGGGGTACTGTGATGTCATTATGGGGTACTGTGATGTCATTAGGGGGTACTGTGATGTCATTATGGGTATTGTGATGTCATTAGGGGGTACTGTGATGTCATTATGGGGTATTGTGATGTCATTATGGGGTACTGTGATGTCATTAGGGGGTACTGTGATGTCATTATGGGGTACTGTGATGTCATTATGGGGTATTGTGATGTCATTATGGGGTACTGTGATGTCATTATGGGGTATTGTGATGTCATTATGGGGTACTGTGATGTCATTATGGGGTACTGTGATGTCATTATGGGGTATTGTGATGTCATTATGGGGTACTGTGATGTCATTATGGGGTACTGTGATGTCATTATGGGGTATTGTGATGTCATTATGGGGTACTGTGATGTCATTATGGGGTATTGTGATGACATTATGGGGTACTGTGATGTCATTATGGGGTATTGTGATGTCATTAGGGGATATTGTGATGTCATTATGGGGTATTGTGATGTCATTATGGGGTATTGTGATGTCATTAGGGGGTACTGTGATGTCATTATGGGGTATTGTGATGTCATTATGGGGTACTGTGATGTCATTAGGGGTACTGTGATGTCATTATGGGGTACTGTGATGTCATTATGGGGTACTGTGATGTCATTATGGGGTACTGTGATGTCATTATGGGGTACTGTGATGTCATTATGGGGTACTGTGATGTCATTATGGGGGTACTGTGATGTCATTAGGGGGTACTGTGATGCCATTATGGGGTATTGTGATGTCATTAGGGGGTACTGTGATGTCATTATGGGGTATTGTGATGTCATTATGGGGTACTGTGATGTCATTAGGGGTACTGTGATGTCATTATGGGGTACTGTGATGTCATTATGGGGTATTGTGATGTCATTATGGGGTACTGTGATGTCATTATGGGGTATTGTGATGTCATTATGGGTACTGTGATGTCATTATGGGGTACTGTGATGTCATTATGGGGTATTGTGATGTCATTATGGGGTACTGTGATGTCATTATGGGGTACTGTGATGTCATTATGGGGTATTGTGATGTCATTATGGGGTACTGTGATGTCATTATTGGGGTACTGTGATGTCATTATGGGGTACTGTGATGTCATTATGGGGTATTGTGATGTCATTATGGGGTACTGTGATGTCATTATGGGGTACTGTGATGTCATTATGGGGTACTGTGATGTCATTATGGGGTACTGTGATGTCATTATGGGGTATGTGATGTCATTATGGGGTATTGTGATGTCATTATGGGTATGTGAGTCTTATGGGTACTGTGATGTCATTATGGGGTACTGTGATGTCATTATGGGGTATTGTGATGTCATTATGGGGTACTGTGATGTCATTATGGGGTACTGTGATGTCATTATGGGGTATTGTGATGTCATTATGGGGTACTG
The DNA here is from genome assembly GCF_002021735.2 of Oncorhynchus kisutch. Classification (NCBI taxonomy): domain Eukaryota; kingdom Metazoa; phylum Chordata; class Actinopteri; order Salmoniformes; family Salmonidae; genus Oncorhynchus; species Oncorhynchus kisutch. The sequence goes on from NC_034190.2 coordinate 84,023,744, forward strand.
TGATGTCATTATGGGGTACTGTGATGTCATTATGGGGTATTGTGATGTCATTATGGGGTACTGTGATGTCATTATGGGGTACTGTGATGTCATTATGGGGTATTGTGATGTCATTATGGGGTACTGTGATGTCATTATGGGGTACTGTGATGTCATTATGGGGTACTGTGATGTCATTATGGGGTATTGCGATGTCATTATGGGGTACTGTGATGTCATTAAGGGGTATTGTGATGTCATTATGGGGTACTGTGATGTCATTATGGGGTATTGTGATGTCATTATGGGGTACTGTGATGTCATTATGGGGTATTGTGATGTCATTATGGGGTACTGTGATGTCATTATGGGGTATTGTGATGTCATTATGGGGTATTGTGATGTCATTATGGGGTATTGTGATGTCATTATGGGGTATTGTGATGTCATTATGGGGTACTGTGATGTCATTATAGGGTATTGTGATGTCATTAGGGGGTACTGTGATGTCATTATGGGGTATTGTGATGTCATTATGGGGTATTGCGATGTCATTATGGGGTATTGTGATGTCATTAGGGGGTACTGTGATGTCATTATGGGGTACTGTGATGTCATTATGGGGTATTGTGATGTCATTAGGGGGTACTGTGATGTCATTATGGGGTATTGTGATGTCATTATGGGGTACTGTGATGTCATTATGGGGTACTGTGATGTCATTATGGGGTATTGTGATGTCATTATGGGGTATTGTGATGTCATTATGGGGTACTGTGATGTCATTATGGGGTATTGTGATGTCATTATGTGGTACTGTGATGTCATTATGGGGTACTGTGATGTCATTATGGGGTATTGTGATGTCATTATGGGGTATTGTGTGTCGATTGATGAGGAAGATGTTTTATTTAATACATTTTCGAATAAGGCTGTAAATGTAACAACATGTGGAAAAAGTCAAGACGTCAGAATACTTTCCGAATGCAATGTAGTGTACTCCTTCTGCTCTGCCTTTTGGGACACACGACCCTTCTATAGACCAGGGACGTGGGGGATAAAACGTTGACTTGGGTCCTGTATACACCAAGATAATCATTCGATTTTAGTGTCAATGGCATGCAAGCCGAGAAAGATTGTTGAATGTACCGTAAACACAGGTGAAGACTAGTGGTGAAATATCTGACTTTCTGTTGTACAGAGGAATGTATCCAAGGCCTGTGGCAATCATCACATCAGCTCCTTTTCAGCTGACACATAAAAATGGCAAAATACTTGCTTTGTTAATCTAACGGCATAAATCCTCAGATGAAGTAAATCTCTTGCTGCTTCTTATGATGACTGTTCCAATGCCTTTTAACCACACAGCAACGAATATTTATCTCTGCCCTTTCTAGCTGATAATCACAACCTCAAATATGCCCGCCCCCTACGCTAACACTTGGTCACCCAAGCATACACATCGCTACGTTTCCCTTGGTAACCAATACGTGGTGTTGCCGTTGTGACCTCTGTGGCGGTGGGGGGTGAGAACAGCGAGAGGTGTATGTCTTCCTCTTGTCCTTGATTCTCTTATTAAAGCTGCACCATGCAGACAAATACTGCCATTTCCTGGATGCAAGGATGTATAGTTTAGAGAGTTTAGAGTGTCCTTGTTCCATCCAAACCGCTGTGAAATTTTCCATAACCCCCCCCCCCCCCCCCCAAAATAAAATATATTTTCAGATGTTTTGAAACTGGTGTACAAAACCAAAGACAAAGACGCAAAAAACAAAACATCTAAATGTTTCAACGTCATGTTCATATTCATCATCTCCAAGTAGCACCCCAACGTCAACGTATGTGAAAATGTCGCGTTTCTATGTTTTGTAGTAAAAAATATTGAGGAAGATAAAATGTTTCCAATTATATCATCAACCAATTAGTAGGAATTTAGTAGAAAATGCCAAGTCATATATTGGTAAAAATAACAGGGATGCACACCGATGATGTCATAGGAAACACTTTATCTTCCTTCCTTATTCTTTTACTACAAAACGTAGAACCGAGGCGTTTTCACATATGTTGGGCTGGTACTGGAGATGATGAATATGAAGTTGAAACATTTTAGAAATGTCCCTTTAAGAACGAGGACAATAGAAATATAAGAACATATAAAACTAGAACAAAAATATCACTTGCTTTCAATGAGAATAACAGATCTATAACTCACATTTCTATGTGAATTTGGTCAGCTCATCCAAAAAGTTACTTATTGCAACTTTAATGTATTATAAATGACCGGATGATACTATGTGGAAAAGGAACACCAAAACATAATCTGTGCATAACCAAGAGATCAGAAGGAAAGTGACTTTGAGAGTCAGTATGAGCTCTGTATTGTCTTCAGATACCAGGTTGCTTCCTAAAGGACACCCTTTTCACTATGGATGGATGGATGGATGGATGTAGTGGATGGATGTGGTGGATGGATGGATGTAGTGGATGGATGTGGTGGATGGATGGAATGGATGGATGTAGTGGATGGATGGATGGATGGATGTAGTGGATGGATGGATGTAGTGGATGGATGTGGTGGATGGATGGATGGATGGATGGATGTAGTGGATGGATGGATGGATGTAGTGGATGGATGGATGTAGTGGATGGATGTGGTGGATGGATGGATGTAGTGGATGGATGGATGTATGGATGTAGTGGATGAATGGATGTAGTGGATGGATGTGGTGGATGGATGTAGTGGATGGATGTGGTGGATGCCCCTATGGGCCCGAGTGAACTGTAACACACTAAGTGGGGTGCTATTAAAATTGGATTGAAGCCAATGTTTTCTATCAGACTACTAATCATGTTACATTAAAGACAAGACAAGAACGAACCGATCCAATCATTTATTAAACGTTTCAACAGCTAGGCTGTCCTCATCCGGCTTTAATCTCCATATCAATATATTATGACAATGTAATATTGACAAGTAGAATTTAGCAAAACTGCAATATATCACAGCAAAAAACAAATAGAATGGTAACTTGGATAACGTGAGCATGCAAGGCCAACACACACACGCACAGACAGACACACACATCGAGATGCATACAAAGCTCTCCCCCACCCTCCATTTGGCAAATCTGACCATAATTCTATCCTCCCGATTCCTCCTTACAGGCAAAAACTAAAGCAGGAAGTACCAGTGACTCGCTCAATACGGAAGTGGTCCAATGATGCGGATGCTACGCTACAGGACTGTTTTGCACAGACTGGATTATGTTCCGGGATTCATCCAATGGCATTGAGGAGTATACCACCTCAGTCATTGTCTTCATCATTAACTGCATCGAAGACGTCGTCCCCACAGTAATTGTACATACAAATCTCAACCAGACAACATCCGCATCAAGCTAAAGGCTAGGGCGACCGCTTTCAAGGAGCGGGACACTAATCCGGATGCCTATAAGAGATCCCGCTGTATCCTCAGACAAACCATCAAACAAGCAAAGCGTCATAGGATTAAGATTGAATCCTACTACACCAGCTCTGACGCTCGTCGGATGTGGCAAGGCTTTAAACTATTACGAGCTACAAAGGGCAACCCAGTCGCAAGCTGCCCAGTGACGCGAGCCTACCACACAAGCTAAATGCCCTTTATGCTCTTTTAGAGGCAAGCAACATTGAAGCATGCACGAGAGCACCAGCTGTTCTGGATGACTGTGTGATAACGCTCTCGGTAGCAAGACCTTGAAACAGGTCAACATTCACAACACCATTAAGCAAGTGGCACCATGAAGACCAAGGAGCGCTCCAAACAGGTCAGGGACAAAGTTGTGAAGAAGTACAGATCAGGATTGGGTTATAAAAAAATATTCGAAACTTTGAACATCCCACGGAGCACCATTAAATCCATTATAAAAAAATGGAAAGAATATGGCACCACAACAAACCTGCCAAGAGAGGGCCGCCTACCAAAGCTCACAGACCAGGCAAGGAAGGCATTAATCAGAGAGGCAACAAAGAGACCAAAGATAACCCTGAAGGAGCTGCAAAGCTCCACAGCGGAGATTGGAGTATCTGTCCATAGGACCACCATAAGCCATACACTCCACAGAGCTGGGCTTTATGGAAGAGTGGCCAGAAAAAAGCCAATTACGTAAAGAAAATAATAAGAAAACACTTTGGTGTTTGCCAAAAGGCATGTGGGAGACACCCAAAAGATATGGAAGTAGGTACTCTGGTCAGACTCCCCAAACATATAGAAGAAGGTACTCTGGTCAGATGAGACTAAAACAGAGCTTTTTGGCCATCAAGGAAAACACTATGTCTGGCACAAACCCAACACCTCCCATCACCCCGTGAACACCATCCCCACAGTGAAGCATGGTGGTGGAAGCATCATGCTGTGGAGATGTTTTTCATCGACAGGGACTGGGAAACTGGTCAGATTTGAAGGAATGATGGATGGCGCTAAATACAGGGATATTCTTGAGGGAAACCTGTTTCGGTCTTCCAGAGATTTGAGACTGGGATGTAGGTTCACCTTCCAGCAGGACAATGGCCCTAAGCATACTGCTAAAGCATCACTTGAGTGGTTTAGGGGAAACATTTGAATGTCTTGGATTGGCCTAGTCAAAGCCCAGACCTCAATCCAATTGAGAAAATCTGTGGTATGACTTGAAGATAGCTGCACACCAGCAGAACCCATACAACTTGAAGGAGCTGGAACAGTTTTGCCTTGAAGAATGGGGAAAAATCCCAGTGGCTAGATGTGCCAAGCTTATAGAGACATACATTCTAGAGACTTGCAGCTGTAATTGCTACAAAAGGTGGCTCTACAAAGTATTGCCTTTTGGGGGTGAATAGTTACGCACACTCAAGTTGATTTTGTCTTATTTCTTGTTTGTTTCACAATAAAAAATATCTAGCATCTTCAAAGTGGTAGGCATGTTGTGTAAATCAAATGATACAAACCACCCAAAAATCAATTTTATTTCCAGGTTGTAAGGCAACAAAATAGGAAAAAATGCCAAGGGGGGTGAATACTTTCGCGAGCCATTGTATGTGAGAATGCTGTTCATTGACTACAGCTCAGCATTCCACACCATAGTGCCCACGAAGCTCATCACTAAGCTAAGGACCCTGGTCTAAACACCTCCCTCTGCAACTGGATCCTGGACTTCCTGACGGGCTGCCCCCAGGTGGTAAGGGTAGGCAACAACATGTCTGCCACGCTGATCCTCAACACTGGGGCCCCTCAGGGGTGTGTACTTAGTCCCCTCCTGTACTCCCTGTTCACCCACAACTGCGTGGCCAAACACGACTCCAACACCATCATTAAGTTGCGTTTGCTGACGACACAACAGTGGAAGGCCTGATCACCGACAACGATGAGACAGCCTATATGGAGAAGGTCAGTGAACTGCTCCCTCAATGTGAACATGACAAAGGAGCTGTTGTGGACTACAGGAAAAGGCGGTTTGACCTACAAAACCGAACGGATATCTACAGATATCTTCTTTAGAAGACCGGTTTTGGGGATGTCCCATGGTCTGACAAACACCTCTCTAGTCCTGTCACCTTTGACCTCAGATGGGATGTCCCATGGTCTGACAAACACCTCTCTAGTTTTGTCACCTTTGACCTCAGATGGGATGTCCCATGGTCTGACAAACACCTCTCTTGTCCTGTCACCTTTGACCTCAGATGGGATGTGCCATGGTCTGACAAACACCTCTCTAGTCCTGTCACCTTTGACCTCAGATGGGATGTCTCCTGGTCTGACAAACACCTCGCTAGCTCTGCCACCTTTGACCTCAGATGGGATGTCCCATGGTCTGACAAACACCTCTCTAGCTCTGCCACCTTTCCCCGCAGATGCAGAAGTGCGACATCGACTGATGAGGTGAATTGATGCAGGTCACACTGTGGTATTTCAACCAGTAGATATTTCAACCAGTAAAATGGATTTGATTTCGAATTCTTTGTGGACAATGGCCCTAAGCATACTGCTAAAGCATCACTTGGTGATCCATTGCAAAACCCCCCAGATATCCCTAGTTTAAACGGATGCATTTTGATGGGGTTTGTTTTATTATGTTACTTAGATTGATGCACCAGTGTTGCAGAGACTATCCTGCAGGCGAAGGGAAGGTATTCAACCGAGAGAGGGCTGGAACCTGGTCGCCTGACACCCAAGGCAAGTACACTACTCCAACCGCAACCCCAAGAGACTTCATTAAGATTCAGGGAGGAGCACAGCACTTAGAAGGGCTTGGAAGGAAAGATGAATCTGTTTTTCACTAAGACCTCAGATTAGGATAAATCATTGTTAGATGGATTCAAACAGCGCCAGCAGAGAGAGTGAAAGGCTCCTCCTCCACAGCCACCTCCACAGCCAGAGACAGCGAAGAAGAAAATCACAAAGTGCACTTATATTATAGTGTGTCTGTGTGTTGAGAGCGAGCGAGCGAGATATAATTGTGCGTGTGCGTGTGTGTGTGTTGAGAGTGAGAGTTATAATGTTTGTGAGAGTTAACCTTGAATGAGGGTTTCAAATTTTGGGAAATGACACTCTCTATGTGTTTTATATAGTTGACATTTTGTCAGGAAATGCAGCTCCGTCTCAGGTTCTGCTGTGGTGCAGTGGATTCACAGCCTTTCCTCTACAGGGAGCCAGGTTCTGCTGTGGTGCAGTGGATTCACAGCCTTTCCTCTACAGGGAGCCAGGTTTTCCTGTGTCTACCCTTCTCAATGACATGGCTGTGCTCACTGAGCCTGTACTTTGTCAAGGTTTTTCTAAGGTTTTGATGGTAACCATGGTCAAATAGTTAACCACAGTGTACTGTCCATTTAGGGCCAGATAGCATTGCATTTTGCTTTGTGCTTTTGCTTGTGTTTCCCAATAAGAAATGAAGTTTTGTTTTGACTGTGTTGTAATTTGGTTTATCCTGATTGATTGGATGTTCTGGTCCTGAGGCTTCAGTGTGTTAGTAGAACAGGTTTGTGAACTCAGCCCCAGGACCAGCTGGATGAGGGGACTTGTTTCTTTGCTCAGCTCTTGGCATTGCAGGGCTTGGTAATGATTGGAGAGGAGCCAGTTGCCATGTAGACAGGCGATGCACTCCGGAAACATCTCTATACTGTATTTTAGATGTTTCCAAAACTGAATTGCTCTTTTTTTGAATTTTTATTCTCTCTCTCTCTATGTCATGAAGAGCAGGTGTTCTTAATGTTTTGTATACTCAGTGTATATACCACAGAACATTGGAGAGGAGCCGGTTGCCATGTAGACAGACGATGCACTCCGGGACATCTGGTAATCCTAAAATACATTTTCTTCCAATACGTCTGGCACTTAGATAGCAGAAAAGGTCATAAGAGCGTCAGCTTGGTTGCCACCCCCGCTTGTCGCATGACGACCTAACGACCCAGAAAAGAGGGGATGTTGTCAGGTTCAGATTGGTGACAGTCAGTATCTCTGGCTTGTTGGAGAGATGGGGGAGACCGTAGTGAAATGTCATATGTGCTTATCAATCATCTTCATGTTTTCTTTCAATGCTGCAAAAATGTTTTCTTTCACTTAGTTCTCTCTCTCTCTCTCTCTCTCTCTCTCTCTCTCTCTCTCTCTCTCTCTCTCTCTCTCTCTCACTCAATGCAATTCAAAGGGCTTCATTGGCATGGGAAACATACGTTTACATTGCCAAAGCAAATGAAATGGATAATACATAGCTTGAATATACAATGGTGTTTGTTCTTCACTGGTTGCCCTTGTGGCAACAGGTCACACTGTGGTATTTCAACCAGTAGATATTTCAACCAGTAAAATGGATTTGATTTCGAATTCTTTGTGGATCTGTGTAATCTGAGGGAAATTTGTGTCTCTAATATGGTCATACATTGGCCAGGAGGTTAGGAAGTGCAGCTCAGTTTCCACATCATTTTTGTGGGCAGTGTACACATAGCCTGTCTTCTCTTGAGAGCCAGGTCTGCCTACTGCAGCCTTTCTCAATAGCAAAGCTATGCTCACTAAGTCTGTACATAGTCAAAGATTTTCTTAAGTTAGGGTCAGTCACAGTGGTCAGGTATTCTGCTGCTGTGTACTCTCTGTTTATGTCCCACCCCAATCTGTTTCACCTGTCTTTGTGCTTGTCTTCACCCCTCTCCAGGTGTCGCCCATTTCCCCCGTTATCCCCTGTGTATTTATACCTGTGTTCTCTGTTTGTCTGTTGCCAGTTCGTTTTGTTTCATCTACCAGTGTTTTTCCTGTGCTCCTGTCTGTCTCTAGTCCCTGTTCTCTAGCTTTCAAGGTTTTGACCATTCTGCCTGACCCTGACCCTGAGCCTGCCTGCCGTTCTGTACCTTGTGACACCACCCTGGATTACTGACCTCATGGATTCTCCGTTTAGGGACAAATAGCGTTTTAGTTTGCTCAGATTTTTCTATAATTCTTTTAGTTTGGTTTTGTCTAAATGGGTTGCTGTACTGTACATGGGCTCTGTGGGGTGTGTTTGTGTTTCATTAGGGGCTAGATCAGCTATAATATTAGAGATGGATTGTAGGTCTAGTCTAATACTGAGATGGATTGTAGGTCTTGTCTAGTCTAATACTGAGATGGATTGTAGGTCTAGTCTAGTCTAATACTGAGATGGATTGTAGGTCTAGTCTAGTCTAATACTAATACTAATGTAGGTTCCATCAATGTAATTGTTTGAGTAACTTTCATTCCCCAATATAGCAGTCTAATACTGCTGCACTAGTCTAGTCTAACACTGCTGCACTAGTCTAGTCTAACACTGCTGCACTAGTCTAGTCTAGTCTAACACTGCTGCACTAGTCTAGTCTAGTCTAACACTGCTGCACTAGTCTAGTCTAGTCTAACACTGCTGCACTAGTCTAGTCTAACACTGCTGCACTAGTCTAGTCTAGTCTAACACTGCTGCACTGATCTAGTCTAGTCTAAAACTGCTGCACTGATCTAGTCTAGTCTAACACTGCTGCACTAGTCTAGTCTAGTCTAGTCTAATACTGCTGCACTAGTCTAGTCTAGTCTAATACTGCTGCACTAGTCTAGTCTAGTCTAACACTGCTGCACTAGTCTAGTCTAGTCTAGTCTAATACTGCTGCACTAGTCTAGTCTAGTCTAACACTGCTGCACTAGTCTAGTCTAGTCTAGTCTAATACTGCTGCACTAGTCTAGTCTAGTCTAACACTGCTGCACTGATCTAGTCTAGTCTAACACTGCTGCACTAGTCTAGTCTAGTCTAATACTGCTGCACTAGTCTAGTCTAGTCTAATACTGCTGCACTAGTCTAGTCTAACACTGCTGCACTAGTCTAGTCTAGTCTAGTCTAATACTGCTGCACTAGTCTAGTCTAGTCTAACACTGCTGCACTAGTCTAGTCTAGTCTAGTCTAATACTGCTGCACTAGTCTAGTCTAGTCTAATACTGCTGCACTAGTCTAGTCTAGTCTAATACTGCTGCACTAGTCTAGTCTAGTCTAACACTGCTGCACTAGTCTAGTCTAGTCTAATACTGCTGCACTAGTCTAGTCTAGTCTAACACTGCTGCACTAGTCTAGTCTAGTCTAATACTGCTGCACTAGTCTAGTCTAGTCTAACACTGCTGCACTAGTCTAGTCTAGTCTAATACTGCTGCACTAGTCTAGTCTAACACTGCTGATCTAGTCTAGTCTAGTCTAACACTGCTGCACTGATCTAGTCTAGTCTAACACTGCTGCACTGATCTAGTCTAGTCTAACACTGCTGCACTGATCTAGTCTAGTCTAACACTGCTGCACTGATCTAGTCTAGTCTAACACTGCTGCACTGATCTAGTCTAGTCTAACACTGCTGCACTGATCTAGTCTAGTCTAACACTGCTGCACTGATCTAGTCTAGTCTAACACTGCTGCACTGATCTAGTCTAACACTGCTGCACTAGTCTAGTCTAACACTGCTGCACTAGTCTAGTCTAGTCTAACACTGCTGCACTAGTCTAGTCTAGTCTAACACTGCTGCACTAGTCTAGTCTAGTCTAACACTGCTGCACTAGTCTAGTCTAGTCTAACACTGCTGCACTAGTCTAGTCTAGTCTAGTCTAGTCTAGTCTAATACTGCTGCACTAGTCTAGTCTAGTCTAGTCTAACAATGCTGCACTAGTCTAGTCTAGTCTAGTCTAACACTGCTGCACTAGTCTAGTCTAGTCTAACACTGCTGCACTAGTCTAGTCTAGTCTAGTCTAACACTGCTGCACTAGTCTAGTCTAGTCTAACACTGCTGCACTAGTCTAGTCTAGTCTAACACTGCTGCACTAGTCTAGTCTAGTCTAGTCTAATACTGCTGCACTAGTCTAGTCTAGTCTAATACTGCTGCACTAGTCTAGTCTAGTCTAACACTGCTGCACTGATCTAGTCTAGTCTAACACTGCTGCACTAGTCTAGTCTAGTCTAACACTGCTGCACTAGTCTAGTCTAGTCTAATACTGCTGCACTAGTCTAGTCTAACACTGCTGCACTAGTCTAGTCTAGTCTAACACTGCTGCACTGATCTAGTATTGTCTAACACTGCTGCACTAGTCTAGTCTAGTCTAACACTGCTGCACTAGTCTAGTCTAGTCTAACACTGCTGCACTGATCTAGTCTAGTCTAACACTGCTGCACTAGTCTAGTCTAGTCTAATACTGCTGCACTAGTCTAGTCTAGTCTAGTCTAATACTGCTGCACTAGTCTAGTCTAGTCTAATACTGCTGCACTGATCTAGTCTAGTCTAGTCTAATACTGCTGCACTAGTCTAGTTTAACACTGCTGCACTAGTCTAGTCTAGTCTAACACTGCTGCACTGATCTAGTCTAGTCTAGTCTAATACTGCTGCACTAGTCTAGTCTAGTCTAATACTGCTGCACTGATCTAGTCTAGTCTAGTCTAATACTGCTGCACTAGTCTAGTCTAATACTGCTGCACTGATCTAGTCTAGTCTAGTCTAACACTGCTGCACTAGTCTAGTCTAGTCTAACACTGCTGCACTGATCTAGTCTAGTCTAGTATAATACTGCTGCACTAGTCTAGTCTAGTCTAATACTGCTGCACTAGTCTAGTCTAGTCTAACACTGCTGCACTGATCTAGTCTAGTCTAGTCTAATACTGCTGCACTAGTCTAGTCTAGTCTAACACTGCTGCACTAGTCTAGTCTAGTCTAACACTGCTGCACTGATCTAGTCTAGTCTAGTCTAATACTGCTGCACTAGTCTAGTCTAGTCTAACACTGCTGCACTAGTCTAGTCTAGTCTAACACTGCTGCACTGATCTAGTCTAGTCTAGTCTAATACTGCTGCACTAGTCTAGTCTAGTCTAGTCTAATACTGCTGCACTGATCTAGTCTAGTCTAGTCTAATACTGCTGCACTAGTCTAGTCTAGTCTAATACTGCTGCACTAGTCTAGTCTAATACTGCTGCACTGATCTAGTCTAGTCTAATACTGCTGCACTAGTCTAGTCTAATACTGCTGCACTAGTCTAGTCTAACACTGCTGCACTAGTCTAGTCTAGTCTAATACTGCTGCACTAGTCTAGTCTAATACTGCTGCACTAGTCTAGTCTAGTCTAACACTACTGCACTAGTCTAGTCTAGTCTAATACTGCTGCACTAGTCTAGTCTAGTCTAGTCTAATACTGCTGCACTAGTCTAGTCTAGTCTAATACTGCTGCACTAGTCTAGTCTAGTCTAACACTGCTGCACTAATCTAGTCTAGTCTAATACTGCTGCACTAGTCTAGTCTAGTCTAACACTGCTGCACTAGTCTAGTCTAGTCTAATACTGCTGCACTAGTCTAGTCTAGTCTAACACTGCTGCACTGATCTAGTCTAGTCTAACACTGCTGCACTAGTCTAGTCTAGTCTAATACTGCTGCACTAGTCTAGTCTAGTCTAATACTGCTGCACTAGTCTAGTCTAACACTGCTGCACTAGTCTAGTCTAGTCTAGTCTAATACTGCTGCACTAGTCTAGTCTAGTCTAACACTGCTGCACTAGTCTAGTCTAGTCTAGTCTAATACTGCTGCACTAGTCTAGTCTAGTCTAATACTGCTGCACTAGTCTAGTCTAGTCTAATACTGCTGCACTAGTCTAGTCTAGTCTAACACTGCTGCACTAGTCTAGTCTAGTCTAATACTGCTGCACTAGTCTAGTCTAGTCTAACACTGCTGCACTAGTCTAGTCTAGTCTAATACTGCTGCACTAGTCTAGTCTAGTCTAACACTGCTGCACTAGTCTAGTCTAGTCTAATACTGCTGCACTAGTCTAGTCTAACACTGCTGATCTAGTCTAGTCTAGTCTAACACTGCTGCACTGATCTAGTCTAGTCTAACACTGCTGCACTGATCTAGTCTAGTCTAACACTGCTGCACTGATCTAGTCTAGTCTAACACTGCTGCACTGATCTAGTCTAGTCTAACACTGCTGCACTGATCTAGTCTAGTCTAACACTGCTGCACTGATCTAGTCTAGTCTAACACTGCTGCACTGATCTAGTCTAACACTGCTGCACTAGTCTAGTCTAACACTGCTGCACTAGTCTAGTCTAGTCTAACACTGCTGCACTAGTCTAGTCTAGTCTAACACTGCTGCACTAGTCTAGTCTAGTCTAACACTGCTGCACTAGTCTAGTCTAGTCTAACACTGCTGCACTAGTCTAGTCTAGTCTAGTCTAGTCTAATACTGCTGCACTAGTCTAGTCTAGTCTAGTCTAACAATGCTGCACTAGTCTAGTCTAGTCTAGTCTAACACTGCTGCACTAGTCTAGTCTAGTCTAACACTGCTGCACTAGTCTAGTCTAGTCTAGTCTAACACTGCTGCACTAGTCTAGTCTAGTCTAACACTGCTGCACTAGTCTAGTCTAGTCTAACACTGCTGCACTAGTCTAGTCTAGTCTAGTCTAATACTGCTGCACTAGTCTAGTCTAGTCTAATACTGCTGCACTAGTCTAGTCTAGTCTAACACTGCTGCACTGATCTAGTCTAGTCTAACACTGCTGCACTAGTCTAGTCTAGTCTAACACTGCTGCACTAGTCTAGTCTAGTCTAATACTGCTGCACTAGTCTAGTCTAACACTGCTGCACTAGTCTAGTCTAGTCTAACACTGCTGCACTGATCTAGTATTGTCTAACACTGCTGCACTAGTCTAGTCTAGTCTAACACTGCTGCACTAGTCTAGTCTAGTCTAACACTGCTGCACTGATCTAGTCTAGTCTAGTCTAATACTGCTGCACTAGTCTAGTCTAGTCTAACACTGCTGCACTAGTCTAGTCTAGTCTAACACTGCTGCACTGATCTAGTCTAGTCTAGTCTAATACTGCTGCACTAGTCTAGTCTAGTCTAGTCTAATACTGCTGCACTGATCTAGTCTAGTCTAGTCTAATACTGCTGCACTAGTCTAGTCTAGTCTAATACTGCTGCACTAGTCTAGTCTAATACTGCTGCACTGATCTAGTCTAGTCTAATACTGCTGCACTAGTCTAGTCTAATACTGCTGCACTAGTCTAGTCTAACACTGCTGCACTAGTCTAGTCTAGTCTAATACTGCTGCACTAGTCTAGTCTAATACTGCTGCACTAGTCTAGTCTAGTCTAACACTACTGCACTAGTCTAGTCTAGTCTAATACTGCTGCACTAGTCTAGTCTAGTCTAGTCTAATACTGCTGCACTAGTCTAGTCTAGTCTAATACTGCTGCACTAGTCTAGTCTAGTCTAACACTGCTGCACTAATCTAGTCTAGTCTAATACTGCTGCACTAGTCTAGTCTAGTCTAACACTGCTGCACTAGTCTAGTCTAGTCTAACACTGCTGCACTGATCTAGTCTAGTCTAACACTGCTGCACTAGTCTAGTCTAGTCTAATACTGCTGCACTAGTCTAGTCTAGTCTAGTCTAATACTGCTGCACTAGTCTAGTCTAGTCTAATACTGCTGCACTGATCTAGTCTAGTCTAGTCTAATACTGCTGCACTAGTCTAGTCTAACACTGCTGCACTAGTCTAGTCTAGTCTAACACTGCTGCACTGATCTAGTCTAGTCTAGTCTAATACTGCTGCACTAGTCTAGTCTAGTCTAATACTGCTGCACTGATCTAGTCTAGTCTAGTCTAATACTGCTGCACTAGTCTAGTCTAATACTGCTGCACTAGTCTAGTCTAGTCTAACACAGCTGCACTGATCTAGTCTAGTCTAACACTGCTGCACTAGTCTAGTCTAGTCTAACACTGCTGCACTAGTCTAGTCTAGTCTAACACTGCTGCACTAGTCTAGTCTAGTCTAACACTGCTGCACTGATCTAGTATTGTCTAACACTGCTGCACTAGTCTAGTCTAGTCTAACACTGCTGCACTAGTCTAGTCTAGTCTAACACTGCTGCACTGATCTAGTCTAGTCTAACACTGCTGCACTAGTCTAGTCTAGTCTAATACTGCTGCACTAGTCTAGTCTAGTCTAGTCTAATACTGCTGCACTAGTCTAGTCTAGTCTAATACTGCTGCACTGATCTAGTCTAGTCTAGTCTAATACTGCTGCACTAGTCTAGTCTAACACTGCTGCACTAGTCTAGTCTAGTCTAACACTGCTGCACTGATCTAGTCTAGTCTAGTCTAATACTGCTGCACTAGTCTAGTCTAGTCTAATACTGCTGCACTGATCTAGTCTAGTCTAGTCTAATACTGCTGCACTAGTCTAGTCTAATACTGCTGCACTGATCTAGTCTAGTCTAGTCTAACACTGCTGCACTAGTCTAGTCTAGTCTAACACTGCTGCACTGATCTAGTCTAGTCTAGTATAATACTGCTGCACTAGTCTAGTCTAGTCTAATACTGCTGCACTAGTCTAGTCTAGTCTAACACTGCTGCACTGATCTAGTCTAGTCTAGTCTAATACTGCTGCACTAGTCTAGTCTAGTCTAACACTGCTGCACTAGTCTAGTCTAGTCTAACACTGCTGCACTAGTCTAGTCTAGTCTAATACTGCTGCACTAGTCTAGTCTAACACTGCTGCACTAGTCTAGTCTAGTCTAACACTGCTGCACTGATCTAGTATTGTCTAACACTGCTGCACTAGTCTAGTCTAGTCTAACACTGCTGCACAAGTCTAGTCTAACACTGCTGAACTGATCTAGTCTAGTCTAACACTGCTGCACTAGTCTAGTCTAGTCTAATACTGCTGCACTAGTCTAGTCTAGTCTAGTCTAATACTGCTGCACTAGTCTAGTCTAGTCTAATACTGCTGCACTGATCTAGTCTAGTCTAGTCTAATACTGCTGCACTAGTCTAGTCTAACACTGCTGCACTAGTCTAGTCTAGTCTAACACTGCTGCACTGATCTAGTCTAGTCTAGTCTAATACTGCTGCACTAGTCTAGTCTAGTCTAATACTGCTGCACTGATCTAGTCTAGTCTAGTCTAATACTGCTGCACTAGTCTAGTCTAATACTGCTGCACTGATCTAGTCTAGTCTAGTCTAATACTGCTGCACTAGTCTAGTCTAGTCTAGTCTAATACTGCTGCACTAGTCTAGTCTAGTCTAATACTGCTGCACTGATCTAGTCTAGTCTAGTCTAATACTGCTGCACTAGTCTAGTCTAGTCTAACACTGCTGCACTAGTCTAGTCTAGTCTAACACTGCTGCACTGATCTAGTCTAGTCTAGTCTAATACTGCTGCACTAGTCTAGTCTAGTCTAGTCTAATACTGCTGCACTGATCTAGTCTAGTCTAGTCTAATACTGCTGCACTAGTCTAGTCTAGTCTAATACTGCTGCACTAGTCTAGTCTAATACTGCTGCAATGATCTAGTCTAGTCTAATACTGCTGCACTAGTCTAGTCTAATACTGCTGCACTAGTCTAGTCTAACACTGCTGCACTAGTCTAGTCTAGTCTAATACTGCTGCACTAGTCTAGTCTAATACTGCTGCACTAGTCTAGTCTAGTCTAACACTACTGCACTAGTCTAGTCTAGTCTAATACTGCTGCACTAGTCTAGTCTAGTCTAGTCTAATACTGCTGCACTAGTCTAGTCTAGTCTAATACTGCTGCACTAGTCTAGTCTAGTCTAGTCTAACACTGCAGCACTAAACTAGTCTAGTCTAATACTGCTGCACTAGTCTAGTCTAGTCTAGTCTAATACTGCTGCACTAGTCTAGTCTAGTCTAACACTGCTGCACTAATCTAGTCTAGTCTAACACTGCTGCACTAGTCTAGTCTAGTCTAATACTGCTGCACTAGTCTAGTCTAACACTGCTGCACTAATCTAGTCTAATACTGCTGCACTAATCTAGTCTAGTCTAATACTGCTGCACTAGTCTAGTCTAGTCTAATACTGCTGCACTAGTCTAGTCTAATACTGCTGCACTAATCTAGTCTAGTCTAATACTGCTGCACTAGTCTAGTCTAATACTGCTGCACTAGTCTAGTCTAGTCTAATACTGCTGCACTAGTCTAGTCTAGTCTAATACTGCTGCACTAGTCTAGTCTAGTCTAATACTTCTGCACTAGTCTAGTCTAGTCTAGTCTAATACTGCTGCACTAGTCTAGTCTAATACTGCTGCACTAGTCTAGTCTAGTCTAGTCTAATACTGCTGCACTAGTCTAGTCTAGTCTAACACTGCTGCACTAATCTAGTCTAGTCTAGTCTAACACTGCTGCACTAATCTAGTCTAGTCTAACACTGCTGCACTAATCTAGTCTAGTCTAGTCTAAAACTGCTGCACTAGTCTAGTCTAGAGCCAGTCTAGTCAAGCTTGTAACGTCATACCCAAGAAGATTTAAGGCTGTAATTGCTGCCAAAGACGCATAAATAAAATACTGGGTAAAGGTTTTTAAACATGTTTTACTTTATCATTATGGGGTATTATGTGTAGGAAAAAAATATTTTATCAATTTTAGAATAAGGTTTTAACGTAACAAAATGTGGAAAAAGTCAAGTGGTATTTCCGATGGCGCTGTATATAGCAATGTTATTTTTATTGTTCTACATTATTCACAGTTTATTTCTTGTCACTATTTCATTATAATTTTTTTTTTTTATCTTTAACTTTTGGAAAAGGACCCGTAATTTAGCATTTGAATGTTAGTCTACACCAGTTGTTTACGAAGCTTGTGAGGGAATAATTACTATATTATATATATATATATTATATATTATATAATATTTGATTGATTTGATATATTCTCTATATGTATTTAAAACATGCTAATGTGTTTGCGCAGAAGGAACGGCCTACTTTTCTCATTTCGCCATAGTTTGATCATGTTTGAAACGTACGTGTGGAAAGATTAAAGCCATGGCGTTATCCCCAACAACACTTCAGGGTTTTAGACATTTTGACTTCAGATTCTGAAATTAAGCGACCGTTTCTCCATTTTTTTAAAGGGTTTTTATCACCCTCATTCTCAACATCTTTTAAATTCTCCAAACTTAAGCTTAACCTTTTTTAAGGTTTTGGATAGCGTTAGCCTTCAAAGTCATTTAAAAAAAAACTTGAAGTCCTAAAAATTTAAAAAATTAAAAAATTACACGACCACACGTTCAACGGTTAATTTATGATATTTATCACCTCTCATCACACACACACACACACACACACACACACACACACACACACACACACACACACACACACACACACACACACACACACACACACACACACACACACACACACACACACACACACACACACACACACACACACACACACACACACACACACACACACACACACACACACACACACACACACACACACACACACACACAAAAGTGCTACCTGGTGTTTGACTGCAGTTGCAACCCCCTGTCTGCCTTGAGTAAAGAAGCCAACATTGTGTTATACTGCTCCCCACTGGTGGTACTATTGAGTACAGCATTGTGTTAAACTGCACCCTGGTGGCAGTACTGAGTATTGCATGTTGTTATATATTTCCGTGGTGGTAGCACTGGCTACTGTATGGTGGAATTACTGAGTACTGTACAGTGGTAGTACTGATTACTGTATGGTGATAGTACTGCCTACTGTATGGTGGTAGTACTGACTACTGTATGGTGGTAGTACTGACTACTGTATGGTGGTAGTACTGACTACTGTATGGTGGTAGTACTGACTACTGTATGGTGGTAGTACTGACTACTGTATGGTGGTGGTACTGCCTACTGTATGGTGGCAGTACTGACTACTTATGTGTGGTGGTAGTACTGACTACTGTATGGTGGTGGTACTGCCTACTGTATGGTGGTAGTACTGACTACTGTATGGTGGGAGTACTGACTACTGTATGGTGGTAGTACTGACTACTTATGTGTGGTGGTAGTACTGACTACTGTATGGTGGTAGTACTGACTATTGTATGGTGGTGGTACTGACTACTGTATGGTGGTAGTACTGGCTACTGTGTGGTGGTAGTACTGACTACTGTATGGTGGTGGTACTGACTAGTACTGACTACTGTATGGTGGTGGTACTGACTACTGTATGCTGGTAGTACTGACTACTGTGTGGTGGTAGTACTGACTACTGTATGGTGGTGGTACTGACTACTGTGTGGTGGTAGTACTGACTACTGTGTGGTGGTAGTACTGACTACTGTATGGTGGTGGACCTGACTACTGTGTGGTGGTAGTACTGACTACTGTGTGGTGGTGGTACTGACTACTGTGTGGTGGTAGTACTGACTACTGTGTGGTGGTAGTACTGACTACTGTATGGTGGTGGTACTGACTACTGTGTGGTGGTAGTACTGACTACTGTATGGTGGTAGTACTGACTACTGTATGGTGGTAGTACTGACTACTGTATGGTGGTGGTACTAACTACTGTATGGTGGTAGTACTGCCTACTGTATGGTGGTGGTACTGACTACTGTATGGTGGTAGTACTGACTAATGTGTGGTGGTAGTACTGACTACTGTGTGGTGGTGGTACGCACTACTGTGTGGTGGTAGTACTGACTACTGTGTGGTGGTAGTACTGACTACTGTATGGTAGTGGTACTGACTACTGTATGGTGGTAGTACTGACTACTGTGTGGTGCTAGTACTGACTACTGTATGGTGGTAGTACTAACTACTGCATGTTGTTATATATTTCCGTGGTGGTAGCACTGGCTACTGTATGGTGGAATTACTGAGTACTGTATAGTGGTAGTACTGATTACTGTATGGTGATAGTACTGCCTACTGTATGGTGGTAGTACTGACTACTGTATGGTGGTAGTACTGACTACTGTATGGTGGTAGTACTGACTACTGTATGGTGGTAGTACTGACTACTGTATGGTGGTAGTACTGACTACTGTATGGTGGTGGTACTGCCTACTGTATGGTGGCAGTACTGACTACTTATGTGTGGTGGTAGTACTGACTACTGTATGGTGGTGGTACTGCCTACTGTATGGTGGTAGTACTGACTACTGTATGGTGGTAGTACTGACTACTTATGTGTGGTGGTAGTACTGACTACTGTATGGTGGTAGTACTGACTACTGTATGGTGGTAGTACTGACTACTGTATGGTGGTGGTACTGCCTACTGTATGGTGGCAGTACTGACTACTTATGTGTGGTGGTAGTACTGACTACTGTATGGTGGTGGTACTGCCTACTGTATGGTGGTAGTACTGACTACTGTATGGTGGTAGTACTGACTACTTATGTGTGGTGGTAGTACTGACTACTGTATGGTGGTAGTACTGACTAATGTATGGTGGTGGTACTGACTACTGTATGGTGGTAGTACTGGCTACTGTGTGGTGGTAGTACTGACTACTGTATGGTGGTGGTACTGACTAGTACTGACTACTGTATGGTGGTGGTACTGACTACTGTATGGTGGTAGTACTGACTACTGTGTGGTGGTAGTACTGACTACTGTATGGTGGTGGTACTGACTACTGTGTGGTGGTAGTACTGACTACTATGTGGTGGTAGTACTGACTACTGTATGGTGGTGGTACTGACTACTGTGTGGTGGTAGTACTGACTACTGTGTGGTGGTAGTACTGACTACTGTATGGTGGTGGTACTGACTACTGTGTGGTGGTAGTACTGACTACTGTATGGTGGTGGTACTGACTACTGTATGGTGGTAGTACTGCCTACTGTATGGTGGCGGTACTGACCACTGTATGGTGGTAGTACTGACTAATGTGTGGTGGTAGTACTGACTACTGTGTGGTGGTGGTACGCACTACTGTATGGTGGTGGTACTGACTACTGTGTGGTGCTAGTACTGACTACTGTGTGGTGCTAGTACTGACTATTGTATGGTGGTAGTACTGACTACTGTATGGTGGTGGTACTGACTACTGTATGGTGGTAGTACTGCCTACTGTATGGTGGTGGTACTGACTACTGTATGGTGGTAGTACTCACTACTGTGTGGTGGTAGTACTGACTACTGTGTGGTGGTAGTACTGACTACTGTATGGTAGTGGTACTGACTACTGTATGGTGGTAGTACTGACTACTGTGTGGTGCTAGTACTGACTACTGTATGGTGGTAGTACTGACTACTGTATGGTGGTGGTACTGGCTACTGTATGGTGGTAGTACTGACTACTGTGTGGTGCTAGTACTGACTATTGTATGGTGGTAGTACTGACTACTGTATGGTGGTGGTACTGACTACTGTATGGTGGTAGTACTGACTACTGTATGGTAGTGGTACTGACTACTGTATGGTGGTAGTACTGACTACTGTATGGTGGTGGTACTGACTACTGTATGGTGGTAGTACTGACTACTGTATGGTGGTGGTACTAACTACTGTATGGTGGTAGTACTGCCTACTGTATGGTGGTGGTACTGACTACTGTATGGTGGTAGTAGTGACTACTGTATGGTGGTAGTACTGACTACTGTATGGTGGTGGTACTGACTATTGTATGGTGGTAGTACTGACTACTGTATGGTGGTGGTACTGACTACTGTATGGTGGTAGTACTGACTACTGTATAGTGGTAGTAATATGCTGTATGGTGGTAGTACTATGCTATATAGTGGTTGTAACGTACTGTATAGTGATAGTACTGAGTACTGTATAGTGGTAGTATTGAGTACTGTATAGTGGTAGTTCTGGGAACTGTATAGTGGTAGTACTGAGTACTGTATAGTGGTAGTATTGAGTACTGTATAGTGGTAGTTCTGGGAACTGTATAGTGGTAGTACTGAGTAATGTATAGTGGTAGTCCTGGGTACTCTATAGTGGTAGTACTTGGTACTGTATAGTGGTAGTACTGAGTACTGTATAGTGGTATATATATATATATATATATATATATATATATGTATACAGTGGGGAGAACAAGTATTTGATACACTGCCGATTTTGCAGGTTTTCCTATTTACAAAGCATGTAGAGGTCTGTAACTTCTATCATAGGCACACTTCAGCTGACGGAATCTAAAACAAAAATCCAGAAAACCACATTGTATGATTTTTAAGTAATTAATTTGTATTTTATTGCATGACATAAGTATTTTATTCTGGATTTTGTTTTAGATTCCGTCTCTCACATTTAATATAAAATAACTAAAGATGACTTCAAAAAGATCATGGTAAGTTCATCTTTGAGTGTAATATCTAATTAATATCCACAAGGCCTGTCCCCAACTGTCACGCCTTGGTCGTAGTATATTATGTTTGTCTTCATTTATTTGGTCAGGCCAGGGTGTGACATGGGTTTTTGTGGTGCGTTTTTGTCTTGGGGTTTTGTGGTGTGACTAGCATAGTCATTGGCTGCCTGAGGCGGTTCTCAATCAGAGTCAGGTGATTATCGTTGTCTCTGATTGGGAACCATATTTAGGTAGCCTGGGTTTCACTGTGTGTTTGTGGGTGATTGTTCCTATCTCTGTGTTATTGCACCAGTTTAGGCTGTTTCCGTTTTCACGTACGTTTATTGTTTTTTGTATTCATCGTGTTTATTCGTCTATTAAACATGTATCGAATTAACCACGCTGCATTTTGGTCCGACTCTCTTTCACCCGAAGAAAGCCGTTACACCAACTGTGTTCCTGAAAGTAGAGTAGAGTATACGTCTGTAAATCTACGTAAAATCTATGTGTATAACAAATGGGTAGAAATAACTTTGCTAGATAGAACTCAACATTTATCTGTATTCTGTCCCTATAAAAACGGGTCTGTACATATGGCTGTACAACATCTACCTCAAGCAGATCAAAAAGTTATGCTTCAGGGATATACAGTAATCATACATTTGAGAACAGTAAACAGAATATGCTGTGAATACTGTCTTCCCAAGACAAACTCAAATACCTCTACTGTAGGGTTTTAACATAAATTAGAATCTATTGCACTGGCCTCATAAATGAGTTTACCAGTCACATTGCCAGGATTAGAGGTTCCAAGGTCTATCAATATATTATATTTATATGTTTTAAATCATGTCCTTGTTTTAACTTAGCTCTGTCATACAGTTAGACTAGAATGCCCTGAGGGGAGCTCACAGACCATGACCTTCCTAGAGCAAGGGAGACCATTTATCTAGAGCAGGGGAGACCGTTTATCTAGAGCAAGGTAGACCATTAATCTAGAGCAGGATGAGACCAATTATCTAGAGCAAGGGAAACATTTATCTAGGGCAAGGGAGACCATTTATCTCGAGCAATGGATAACATTTATCTCGAGCAAGGGAGACCATTTATCTCGAGCAAGGGAGACCATATATCTCGAGCAAGGGAGACCGTTTATCTAGAGCAAGGGAGACCATTCATCTAGAGCAAAGGGAGACCATTTATCTAGAGCAAAGGGAGACCATTTATCTAGAGCACGGGAGACCATTCATCTAGAGCAAGGTAGGCCATTTATCTAGAGCAAGGGAGACCATTTATCTAGAGCAAGGGAGGCCATTTATCTAGATCAAGGTAGACAATTAATCTAGAGCAAGATGAGACAAATTATCTAGAGCAAGGGAGACCGTTTTTCTAGAGCAAGGGAGAAAGGGAGACCATTTATCTAGAGCAAGGGAGTACATTTATCTAAAGTAAGGGAGACTGCTTATCTAGAGCAAGGGAGACAGTTTATCTAGAGCAAGGGAGGCCCTTTATGTAGAGCAAGGGAGACCCTTTATGTAGAGCAATATGAGGAGTAAGGGAGACCCTTTATCTAGAGCAAGGGAGACCATTCATCTAGAGCAAAGGGAGACCATTTATCTAGAGCAAAGGGAGACCATTTATCTAGAGCACGGGAGACCATTCATCTAGAGCAAGGTAGGCCATTTATCTAGAGCAAGGGAGACCATTTATCTAGAGCAAGGGAGGCCATTTATCTAGAGCAAGGGAGACCGTTTATCTAGAGCAAGGGAGAGTGTTTATCTAGAGCAAGGGAGAAAGGGAGGCCATTTATCTAGAGCGCGGGAGACCGTTTCTCTAGAGCAAGGGAGACCCTTTATGTAGAGCAAGGGAGACACTTTATGTAGAGCAATATGAGGAGCAAGGGAGACCCTTTATGTAGAGCAAGGGAGACTGTTTATGTAGAACAAGGGATATCCTTTATGTAGAGCAAGGGAGACTGTTTATCTAGAGCAAAGGGAGACCATTTATCTAGAGCACGGGAGACCATTCATCTAGAGCAAGGTAGGCCATTTATCTAGAGCAAGGGAGACCTTTTATCTAGAGCAAGGGAGACCATTTATCTAGAGCAAGGGAGACCATTTATCTAGAGCAAGGGAGACTGTTTATCTAGAGCAAGGGAGAAAGGGAGGCCATTTATCTAGAGTAAGGGAGACGGTTTATCTAGATCAAGGGAGACCGTTTATCTAGAGCGATGGAGGCCGTTTATCTAGAGCAAGGGAGACTGTTTATCTAGAGCAAGGGAGAAAGGGAGGCCATTTATCTAGAGCAAGGGAGACCATTTATCTAGAGCAAGGGAGACTGTTTATCTAGAGCAAGGGATAAAGGGAGGCCATTTATCTAGAGTAAGGGAGACTGTTTATCTAGATCAAGGGAGACCATTTATCTAGAGCGATGGAGGCCGTTTATCTAGAGCAAGGGAGACCCTTTATGTAGAGCAAGGGAGACCTTTTATGTAGAGTAATATGAGGAGCAAGGGAGACACTTTATGTAGAGCAAGGGAGACCCTTTATGTAGAGCAAGGGAGACTGTTTATGTAGAGCAAGGGAGACCCTTTATGTAGAGCAAGGGAGATCCTTTATGTAGAGCAAGGGAGCCAGTTTATCTAGAACAAGGGAGACCATTTATCTAGAGCAGGGTAGCCCATTTCTCTAGAGCAAGGTATACCATTAATCTAGAGCAAGATGAGACCAATTATCTAGAGCAAGGGAAACATTTATCTAGGGCAAGGGAGACCCTTTATCTCGAGCAAGGGAGACCCTTTATCTAGAGCAATGGATAACATTTATCCCGAGCAAGGGACACCATTTATCTTGAGCAAGGGAGACCGTTTATCTAGAGCAAGGGAGACCGTTTATCTAGAGCAAGGGAGACCATTTATCTAGAGAAAAGGGAGACCATTTATCTAGAGCACGGGAGACCATTCATCTAGAGCAAGGTAGGCCATTTATCTAGAGCAAGGGAGACCATTTATCTAGAGCAAGGGAGGACATTTATCTAGAGCAAGGGAGACAATTTATCTAGAGCAAGGGAGACAAGGGAGGCCATTTATCTAGAACAAGGGTGACCATTTATCTAGAACAAGGGAGATAATTTTTCTAGAACAAGGGAGACCATTTATCTAGAACAAGGGAGCCCATTTATCTAGAACAAGGGATACCATTTATCTAGAACAAGGGAGACCATTTATCTAGAGCACGGGAGACCATTCATCTAGAGCAAGGTAGGCCATTTATCTAGAGCAAGGGAGACCATTTATCTAGAGCAAGGGAGGAAATGTATCTAGAGCAAGGGAGGCCATTTATCTAGAGCAAGGGAGACCCATTAATCTAGAGCAAGGGAGACCATTTATCTAGACAAAAGAGCCCATTTATCTTGAGCACGGGAGGCCATTTATCTTGAGCAAGGGAGACAGTGGAGACCATTTATCTAGAACAAGGGAGACCATTTTTCTAGAGCAAGGGAAACCATTTATCTAGAGCAAGGTAGGCCATTTATCTAGAGCAGGGAAGACCATTTATCTAAAGAAGGTGAGGCAATTTATATAGAGCACTGGATACCATGTAACTAAAGCAAGGGAGATCATTTATCTAGAGATTTGGATACATTTTTGTCTAGAGCAGGGGAGTTCATGTATCTTGAGCAAGGGAGAACATTTATCTAGAGTAAGGGAGACCATTTATCTAGAGCAGGGGAGACCATTTATCTAGAGCAAGCGAGACCATTTACCTAGAGCAGGGGAAACCATTTATCTAGAGCAAGGGAGACCATTTATCTAGGGCAAGGGAGTCCATTTATCTAGAGTCGGCTTTCTATTCCGCAACAAAGCCTCCTTCACTCACGCCGCCAAACTTACCTTAGTAAAACTGACTATCCTACCGATCCTCGACTTCGGCAATGTCATCTACAAAATAGCTTCCAACACTCTACTCAGCAAACTGGATGCAGTTTATCACAGTGCCATCCGTTTTGTTACTAAGGCACCTTATACCACCCACCACTGCGACCTGTATGCTCTAGTCGGCTGGCCCTCGCTACATATTCGTCGCCAGACCCACTGGCTCCAGGTCATCTACAAGTCCATGCTAGGTAAAGCTCCGCCTTATCTCAGTTCACTGGTCACGATGGCAACACCCACCCGTAGCACGCGCTCCAGCAGGTGTATCTCACTGATCATCCCTAAAGCCAACACCTCATTTGGCCGCCTTTCGTTCCAGTTCTCTGCTGCCTGTGACTGGAACGAATTGCAAAATCGCTGAAGTTTGAGACTTTTATCTCCCTCACCAACTTCAAACATCTGCTATCTGAGCAGCTTACCGATCGCTGCAGCTGTACATAGTCTATCGGTAAATAGCCCACCCAATTTTACCTACCTCATCCCCATACTGTTTTTATTTATTTACTTTTCTGCTATTTTGCACACCAATATCTCTACCTGAACATGACCATCTGATCATTTATCACTCCAGTGTTAATCTGTAAAATTGTAACTATTCGCCTACCTCCTCATGCCTTTTGCACACAATGTATATAGACTCTCTTTTTTATACTGTGTTATTGACTTGTTAATTGTTTACTCCATGTGTAACTCTGTGTTGTCTGTTCACACTGCTATGCTTTATCTTGGCCAGGTCGCAGTTGCAAATGAGAACTTGTTCTCAACTAGCCTACCTGGTTAAATAAAGGTGTTCTCAACTAGCCTACCTGGTTAAATAAAGGTGTTCTCAACTGGCCTACCTGGTTAAATAAAGGTGTTCTCAACAAGCCTACCTGGTTAAATAAAGGTGAAATAAAAATAAAAATAAATAGAGCAAGGGAGACCATTTATCTAGAGCAGGGAGACCATTTATCTAGAGCAAGGGAGACCATTTATCTAGAGCAAGGGAGACCATTTATCTAGAGCAGGGAAGACCATTTATCTAGAGCAAGGAAGACCATTTATCTAGAGCAAGGGAGACCATTTATCTAGGGCAAGGGAGACCATTTATCTAGAGCAGGGAAGACCATTTATCTAGAGCAAGGAAGACCATTTATCTAGAGCAAGGGAGACCATTTATCTAGAGCAGGGAAGACCATTTATCTAGAGCAAGGGAGACCATTTATCTAGGGCAAGGGAGACCATTTATCTAGAGCAAGGGAGACCATTTATCTAGAGCAGGGAAGACCATTTATCTAGAGCAAGGGAGACCATTTATCTAGAGCAAGGGAGACCATTTATCTAGAGCAGGGAAGACCATTTATCTAGAGAAGGTGAGGCAATGTATATAGAGCACTGGATACCATGTAACTAAAGCAGGGGAGATCATTTATCTAGAGAATGGGAGACCATTTATCTAGATCAGGGGAGACCATTTATCTAGATCAGATGAGAATTTATCTAGAGCAGGGGAGACCATGTATGTAGAGCAGGGGAGACCATGTATCTAGAGCAGGGGAGACCATGTATCGAGAGCAGGGGAGACCATGTATCGAGAGCAGGGGAGACCATGTATCTAAAGAATGGGAGACCATATATCTAGAGCAGGGGATACCATGTATCTAGAAAAAGGGAGACCACGTTTCTAGAGGGAGATAACAGCAGGGGAGACCATGTATACGGAGGGAGATACGAGCAGAAGAAACTATGTATCTAGAGGGAGATAGGAGCAGGAGAGACCGGGTATCTAGAGCATGAGAGACCATGTATCTAGAAGGATTTAAGAGCAGGTGAGCCCATGTATCTATAACAGGGGATACCATGTATCTGGAGGGAGATAAGAGCAGGAGAGACCATGTATCTAGAGGGAGATAAGAGCAGGGGAGAACATGTGTCTAGTGGGAGATAGGAGCAAGAGAAACCATGTATCTAGAGTAGGGGAGACCATATGTCTAGAGGGAGATAAGAGCAAGAGAGACCATGTGTCTAGAGGGAGATAGGAGCAGGAAAGACCATATATCTAGAGCAGGGGAGACAATGTATCTAGAGGGAGATAAGAGCAAGAGAGACCCTGTATATTGAGAGAGATAGGAGCAGGAGAGACCCTGTATCTTGAGGGAGATAGGAGCAAGAGTGACCAGAGGTAGCTCCCTGTTCCAAATGGCACCCTATCCCCTATGTGGTGCACTATTTTAGACCAGGGCCCTATTCCCTATATAGTGCACTACATTAGACCCGGGACCCATCCCCTATGTAGTGCACTACTTTAGACCCGGGACCCATCCCCTATGTGGTGCACTACTTTAGACCTGGGACCTATCCCCTATGTAGTGCACTACTTTAGACCCGGGACCCATCCCCTATGTGGTGCACTACTTTAGACCTGGGACCCATCCCCTATGTAGTGCACTACTTTAGACCCGGGACCCATCCCCTATGTAGTGCACTACTTTAGACCCGGAACCTATCCCCTATGTAGTGCACTACTTTAGACCGAACCCATAGGAAATATGGCTCCATTTGGGATACGACCCCAGTCAACAATGTATCTCTCTGTGAGGAAGGGGACTGTATCACTTAACATTGTTAAGTGCGTATATTCAAGTTGGAAGTTGGAAATAGACAGGACAGACTGAGACCTAATCATTTAATTAAATATGTAGGGCCTATTTATAATGTGATAATGGATATAAGTCATGTGTCTGAATAAAGTTGGTCTAATAATTTAAATCCATCAGATCAACTGTAGTTCCCTATATTAGCCAGTGGGTGGGGCTCTTCCACTATATGCCTTTGAAATCTAATGAACGCTGACAAAGGCTGTGGCCGAAACACCTGTTTGCTCTCACCTTTGCTGCTAAAAAAAAACATGAATTAAAACTTAAATAATATTTTTGTGAAGTGCAGGTTGTTGTTTTAAAAAAAGCTTATTTCTACTGTATGACTTTTTGAACCCAGGACACCCAAATACTTTTTTTTTTTTTTTTTTTTACCTTTATTTAACCAGGCAAGTCAGTTAAGAACAAATTCTTATTTTCAATGACGGCCTGGGAACAGTGGGGTTAACTGCCTGTTCAGGGGCAGAACGACAGATTTGTACCTTGTCAGCTCGGGGATTTGAACTTGCAACCTTCCGGTTACTAGCCCAACGCTCTAACCACTACAAACAGTTGAGTTGAGCAATTTGGGGTGGCAGGGTAGCCTAGTGGTTAGAGTGTAGAGGTGGGAGGTAACCTAGTGGTTAGAGTGTAGAGACGGCAGGGTAGCCTAGTGGTTAGAGTGTAGAGGTGGTAGGTAACCTAGTGGTTAGAGTGTAGAGGTGGTAGGTAACCTAGTGGTTAGAGTGTAGAGACGGCAGGTAGCCTAGTGGTTAGAGTGTAGAGACGGCAGGGTAGCCTAGTGGTTAGAGTGTAGGGGTGGTAGGTAGCCTAGTGGTTAGAGTGTAGAGGAGGCAGGTAGCCTAGTGGTTAGAGTGTAGAGGTGGGAGGTAACCTAGTGGTTAGAGTGTAGAGACAGCAGGGTAGCCTAGTGGTTAGAGTGTAGAAGTGGTAGGTAACCTAGTGGTTAGAGTGTAGAGGTGGGAGGTAACCTAGTGGTTAGAGTGTAGAGACGGCAGGATAGCCTAGTGGTTAGAGTGTAGGGGTGGTAGGTAGCCTAGTGGTTAGAGTGTAGAGGAGGCAGGTAGCCTAGTGTTTAGAGTGTAGAGGTGGTAGGTAACCTAGTGGTTAGAGTGTAGGGGCGGCAGGGTAGCCTAGTGGTTAGAGTGGAGGGGCGGCAGGGTAGCCTAGTGGTTAGAGTGTAGAGGTGGGAGGTAACCTAGTGGTTAGAGTGTAGAGACAGCAGGGTAGCCTAGTGGTTAGAGTGTAGAAGTGGTAGGTAACCTAGTGGTTAGAGTGTAGAGGTGGGAGGTAACCTAGTGGTTAGAGTGTAGAGACGGCAGGATAGCCTAGTGGTTAGAGTGTAGGGGTGGTAGGTAGCCTAGTGGTTAGAGTGTAGAGGAGGCAGGTAGCCTAGTGTTTAGAGTGTAGAGGTGGTAGGTAACCTAGTGGTTAGAGTGTAGGGGCGGCAGGGTAGCCTAGTGGTTAGAGTGGAGGGGCGGCAGGGTAGCCTAGTGGTTAGAGTGTAGAGGTGGGAGGTAACCTAGTGGTTAGAGTGTAGAGGTGGCAGGTAGCCTAGTGGTTAGAGTGTAGAGGTGGTAGGTAACCTAGTGGTTAGAGTGTAGAGGTGGCAGGGTAGCCTAGTGGTTAGAGTGTAGAGGTGGCAGGTAGCCTAGTGGTTAGAGTGTAGGGGCGGCAGGTAGCCTAGTGGTTAGAGTGTAGGGGTGACATCGTAGCCTAGTGGTTAGAGTGTAGGGGTGGCAAGTAGCCTAGTGGTTAGACTGGAGGGGCGGCAGGTAACCTAGTGGTTAGAGTGGAGGGGCGGCAGGTAGCCTAGTGGTTAGAGTGTAGAGGTGGCAGGTGGCAGGTGGCAGGTAGCCTAGTGGTTAGAGTGTAGAGGTGGCAGGTAACCTAGTGGTTAGAGCGTTGGAAAAGTAACCGAAAAGGTTGAAAGCTCGAATCCCCGAGTTGACAAGGTTAAAAATCTGTCGTTCTGCCCCTGAACAAGGCCGTTAACCCCACTATTTGTAGGCCGTCATTTAAAATAAGAATTTGTTCTTAACTGACTTGCCCCGTTAAATAAAGGTAAAATTAAATAATAAATAAAAGTTCCTCATTCTAAATGTAAACCATGACTGTTATGTTCTTCAATATGTTTTACTGCCACACGTCCCGTAGACGTCACTGCTAACACTCGAGGAGGTTCATTTTGTGACCTACATGTAACATGACTGAAACATCACTCCGTCCCACTCTTCCTCTCCCTCCTCTGTGTCACTTTTACGACACTGTGTGTGTGTGTGCGTGTGTGTGTGTGTGAGAGAGAGAGAGAGAGATAAACCAGTTATCTGTACAACTGAATAATGTGTGAAACGATAAACGAGCTTATCTCTGTTTTCACACCGTTGTTTGATGAGCAGGTGGGAGGAGAGTACATGTTTTATTATCTGTTACACCTGGTCTTTCAGAAATACCACCACTAGTACAGGTACCGGACGGGGATTACTGGTCATTTCTAAATCAACCCAGCTTCATAAGGGAGACGTCCAGACACATGTATTTACGGAGTCGGAACTTTGACGTTTCTGCATTATGATGCATTTACATGACACTCCAACATTCTACGGCGGCCATGTTAGATCCCAATTAACATTACATGGGGGAAATATTTAAATCATAGAAAATTATAATATTTCTATTGTTTAATAAATTGCTATTTAACTGAATGTCTGGAAATAGACCTAATTCCAAACTCTAAATTCTAAATTCCAAATTTCTAAATTCTAAACTCTAAATTCTAAATTTCTAAATTCTAAACATTGGCCCAACTCGGCTCTGAAGGTATTTAGGTTAGCACAATTTATTGGATTTGATTGTTTATTTATTTTAATATGTAATATGTTACTATATATATATATGTTTGTTGTTGTATTTATGGGTATGTGACAGTCAGCACATCATATCCAATGAATAAGTAAAGATAAATACAGCCATTTAAAAAGCTAAATGAAATTAGACGTCGCCTATATATCACATTCGGTTTATTTGGTATTGATGCATTTAGCTGGACGCACACAGCAGCAGAATGATGTAGTCTCTCTCTCCATTATGAAAGAGAGGCTATATTGCCATCCTACAAAATAAAACACACAATTTATTTGCTTATATTTTATTTGTCAGCAGATATATATATATATATATATTTAAAAAAAAATCTATGTATTTCTGTTTGGATGATACAGTATAGAAGTGCTACAGTAGCTGTGATTAGGTACCAGGTGGACTCTCTTGGCATCGGAAAAGCTAAAAGTTATTTTCCAAGGGTGTCATGTCAACACAAATGAATACTTGAACACGGTAATATGTTGTAATTATTATTCTCCATAACATAGACTTGAGGAAATGTAGAATGAGTTATTATATTTAGATCATGTAGATTAGCCTTAGATACATTATGACTATGCATTATGTGACACCACTGACTATAGTTGACAATGACAATGGCCTTCGAAGAAGAAGTATTTACAGCAAAGTGTATAAGCTACATCATTGTCTTGAGTCAGTGTGGTCATTGTAGAGGACTTCCCATATGTTACGGCGCTGATTTTGAAGGCCCTTAGCGTCACTACAGTGACCCTCTCGGGACAGAAGAGGGAGACAAAAGTCCATGATAAATAAAGTGGCATAAGGAGAAGAACCTTCTTAATAACCCCCACCCCAATTCATGAGTAGGGCAGGCTTGCCGGAATAGAAATGCGTTTTCCCATTTCATTTCACCATGTTAAATATTTAAGTTACTATGGCAACAATGAACAGCCCCTAACACTGATTCAAGCATACATAAATAATAGAATCATAGTTTGTTTGGATTGATATCAATATTAACATACGATCTTAAAACATGTATCCACTAGCCGCTAAATCACTGTAGGCTACTACATTCCTGCCGGTCTACATTCTAGCATCTTCTTGAAAGCCTTCCTGAAGCTGTCATCCAGGAACGCGTAAAGAAAAGGGTTAAGACAAGAGTTTGCGTAGCTGAGGCTGGTGATGAAGTAGGACAACCCGATGAGCAGCGGAGTGGTCCTCAGGTCGGTGGTGAGAGCCACTATGGTGCTGAGGTGAAACGGGGTCCAACAGAACAGACACACCGCTAAGACTATAAACACCATAATAGTTACTTTCTTTTTAGCCTTGTCCAGCGCCTTGGCGTTGGAGTTGAGGCGCATGTTCCGTAGTTTGTAAAGCATCATGGTGTAGAGAATACAGATGGTCGACACCGGGATGGCGAAGCCGAGGATCAGGGTGTATATCCTGCTCGCCTTGAACCACAAACTCTCCGGGCTCGGGAAGCTGAGGACGCAGCTTTTCCTGTCCGAGTCGTCCGGACTGATGTAGACCCCAGCGAATACCGTGAACGGCATTACGATTAGAATCACGAGGATCCAGACGCACAGGCTCACTATCTTCGCTGCGCGGTAGGTACGGTAGGGCATGCGCTTGGAACGCACCGTCGCCAGTACGACCAGATAACGGTCGACACTCATGACCGTCAGGAAGTAGATACTGGAGAAGATGTTATAGTGGTCTATGCTCAGGATGACCTTACACAGCACCTCTCCAAAGGGCCAGTAGTGGAGCAGGTGCTCGGCGATGTTGATGGGTAGTACCAGAGTAAACAGGTCGTCGGCTATCGCCAAGTTTAGGATAAACATATTGGTCACGGTTTTCATTTTGGGCGCTTTCAGGATAACGTAGATAACCGCCGTGTTCCCCGTTAACCCCACGGCACATATCACCGAATATATCACCGGCAGGACCACGTAGAGGTCGGCATAAAAGTATAACTCTGATTGCGGCGTGCAGTTCAGATCTGTCCGGTTAGTCGTGCTCAGATAATAGAAGTCCATGGATTCGTTACACACAACCGGAGCTCCGCTGCGGGTGTTCGCGATAGATATATTCTCCATCTTCAACGTCTTCTAAAAGGTATTATATCACATAAGTATAGAGGGAAGCACGTCGTTCAGCACGCACGTTTGTTCAGAGTTAAAAACAGGCAGTCGTGAAGTGTCTTGTTGGCTGATGTGTAGGTCGGCTCGGTCTGGTTTTACGCACGCGTTGCGCATCACGAAATCTATGGAGAACAGAAATATTGTATACAAATTTAAAGCAGTACATAATAACAAACCTGTTCTGCCATCAATATTGTCTTCAAAACACTTTTTTTTATAGCCTATCATACTGTAACCCTGCATCATAATGGATTGGAACGCCACGACGTCCACATGCACAAATATATTTCAATAGGTCCACAAGTATAAATGTTATTTTTAAACGGATCAAGTACTGAGAGTGCAAGAATACGTATTCAGCAATAATAATAATAATAATATTGACGTTTTAAAATATCATGCGGGATCATGGTCGTGCCATTATTCTTATACACCATCAAAAGTAAAGGTGAATTTTATGTAAAAAATAAAAATAAAAAAAAGAAGAAGAAAAGCTCATTTAGGAGCTTACCGTTTCAGAGGAGGCTTGCTCCTTTTCCCCTCTGCCTTCTGTTTGACAGTGAGCAGGAGCAACGCGAGCTGGAGCTGTCCACGTCCCAACTAGTTGGATTGGGGGGGAGGCGGACAGGTGACGTCAGAGCACAGCACAGTGCCCCGTTCCATTCAGATATCAAGGCCTGAGGCACTCACCTTGCTGTCGGTCGCCTAAAGTGTTCCTATAATGTATATGCTCTAGGCATAAATAGCCATATTATTCCGCATAGCCCCGTTGTGAAATGTATTGTACAGATAAACTGATGGTCATATTGCTGTGTGGTACATGGCTGCTAATGTGAGGCTATCTTTCTCTCCTGTAGGGATGAAGATCCAACACGTTGTTGTTCCTCGACATATACGTAGGTAAACAAAATAATGTTACCCTGATTGCCTTACTGTTAGGCGTTGTGTTGTTACAGTGTGCACAATACAGTGGTCTATGATGGGAACATTATTGTGGTCTATGATAGGAACATTACAGTGGTCTATGATGGGAAAATTACAGTGGTCTATGATGGGAACATTACAGGTGTCTATGATGTGAACATTACAGGGGTCTATGATGGGAACATTATAGGGGTCTATGATGGGAACATTACAGGTGTCTATGATGGGAACATTACAGTGGTCTATGATGGGAACATTACAGGTGTCTATGATGAGAACATTACAGGGGTCTATGATGGGAACATTACAGGGGTCTATGATGTGAACATTACAGGGGTCTATGATGGGAACATTACAGGGGTCTATGATGGGAACATTACAGTGGTCTATGATGGGAACATTACAGGTGTCTATGATGGGAACATTACAGGGGTCTATGATGGGAACATTACAGGGGTCTATGATGTGAACATTACAGGGGTCTATGATGGGAACATTACAGGGGTCTATGATGGGAACATTACAGTGGTCTATGATGGGAACATTACAGGGGTCTATGATGTGAACATTACAGGGGTCTATGATGGGAACATGACAGGGGTCTATGATGGGAACATGACAGGGGTCTATGATGGGAACATTACATGGGGTCTATGATGGGAACATTACAGGGGTCTATGATGTGAACATTACAGGGGTCTATGATGTGAACATTACAGGGGTCTATGATGGGAACATTACAGGGGTCTATGATGGGAACATTACAGGGGTCTATGATGGGAACATTACAGGGGTCTAATGATGGGAACATTACAGGGGTCTGTGATGGGAACATTAGCAGGGGTCTATGATGGGAACATTACAGTGGTCTGTGATGGGAACATTACAGTGGTCTATGATGGGAACATTACAGGTGTCTATGATGGGAACATTACAGTGGTCTATGATGGGAACACTACAGTGGTCTATGATGGGAACATTACAGTGGTCTATGATGGGAACACTACAGTGGTCTATGATGGGAACACTACAGTGGTCTATGATGGGAACACTACAGTGATCTATGATGGGAACTCTACAGTGGTCTATGATGGGATGCTGCAAGTCATGACCAGTCTCTATGTAGACTATCAGTAACAGTGCATTTTAATTTGACCTTTGTTTGTTGTTGTATATTTTCACCCCTATTTTCTTCTCCCCAATTTCATGGCAGCAAATTGGTAGTAGTTACAGTCTTGTCCGTACGGGAGTTGCAGCGATGAGACTTGGGAGAGGCGATAGGTCGAGAGCAATGCGTCGTCCGAAACACAACCCAGCCAAGCCGCACCGCTTCTTGACACAATGCCCATCCAACCCTGTTGCCAGCCACACCAATGTGTCGGAGGAAACACCGTACACCTGGCGACCGTGTAAGCATGCACTGTGCCCGGCCCGCCACAGGAGTCGCTAGTGCGCGATGAGATAAGGTTATCCCTGCCCTAACCCTGGCGATGCTGGGCCAATTGTGCACCGCCCCATGGGACTCCCGGTCGCAGCTGGCTGTGACAGAGCCTGGACACGTACCCAGAATCTCTAGTGGCACAGCCAGCACTGCGCCACCTGGGAGGCCCCAATATGCCCTTTTTTTGAGTAGGCATTGAGACCATGATCTCTTTTACAAGGGATCCCTGTAAATACAATTTCATTAGACACTAAAATCTATTACAAAATAAAACCACTGAAATACAGAAAAACACAACACAAACAAAAAACATTTCATTCCTCAATAAGAAGGCCCCCAATCAATGTTTTTAAAAACTAGAGATTCTGGGTTCGTGTCCAGGCTCTGTCACAGCCAGCTGCGACCGGGAGTCCCATGGGGCGGTGCACAATTGGCCCAGCATCGCCAGGGTTAGGGCAGGGATAACCTTATCTCATCGCGCACTAGCGACTCCTGTGGCGGGCCGGGCACAGTGCATGCTTACACGGTCGCCAGGTGTACGGTGTTTCCTCCGACACATTGGTGTGGCTGGCACTAGTGCCCTGTGCGGCACTAGTACATTCCATTTGAATAGTATTTTCTAGTTGGTTCCATCAATTAAAACTAAAAGAGGACCCAAGGAACCTCAAGATGTAACCAACCTTGTGACCTGGTTTGGTATCTCATGTTTTTGTATTGTAATTAACAGGAAAGTTAGGTAAGTCAGAGGCTTGTGTAGTAGGGCTTTGTAAAACAAATGAGGATTAATGAAGTGATCTACGGGACTTTCATAAGGACCAGCCAACATCTTTGATACATGTAGAATAAATTCTCTGCTTTTCCCGAAAATCCCCAGTTGGAGGATCCTGGAATCAGGAAGGAAGAGGCAGGAAATCCGAAATCATCCAACCACGATTTCTGGAAAACCAGGAAATGTATCGAAAGTTCCCGGGATTTGCAACCCTAGTGGTGAACTGTCACCTCTGATAGCACCTGTGAAAAAGCGAAGGGCGCTATGGTAGACAACATCCAAAGGTTTAAGAGTAGTGGGTGCTGCAAGCTGGTAAATGGTGTCACCACAGTCCAGAACTGGCAGGAAGTTGACTGTGCTATCCGCTTCCTGCTATTCAGGTAGAGGAAATATCTGTTTCTAAAAAATAAAGGCCACTTTAAATCTAAAGCTTTTTAACATCCGTGTGTTTTTTGAAACATTAAATACTTTATTCTAATCTATATATAGATCAGTGGGGTAACACACAGACCTGTAACATACAGTCCTGAGCCTTTAGCTCAGCCGGCTAACAACACACTCTTGTAGGATTTAGCTCATTGGGCTAACAACAGTCTTGTAGGATTTAGCTTAGCCGGCTAACAACACAGTCTTGTAGGATTTATCTCAGTGGGATAACAACACAGTCTTGTGGGATTTAGCTCATTGGGCTAACAACACAGTCTTGTAGGATTTAGCTTAGCCGGCTAACAACACAGTCTTGTAGGATTTATCTCAGTGGGATAACAACACAGTCTTGTGGGATTTAGCTCAGTTGGCTAACAACACAGTCTTGTAGGATTTAGCTCAGTGGGCTAACACCATCTTGTGATGCACAGACGTTCCATAGTCACATCGGTGGTCAGACCCTCAAACAGTGATAATTCTATCCATTTCAGGTGCTACAGTACACATGTCTCTACTCTCTATTTGTTTAAATGTTTGTCAAGCAGGGAGTTAAAGCCGCTTAAACAAGGAGTAATCTTTCTGAGTGAAATTTAAATGGTCTATTTGACTAATATAATTGAATCTTTCCCATGTTCCTAAATATTTCTCTCATGATTCCTGTCCTCCCTTCCTTCCCTCTCCAATCTCTTCCTTCACCTCTGTGACAGTAATCTCAAATCCACTTTTCTACAATCTAGTTAATGTTTTCAATTACCTCCATATCCGTAACCTCTTCCTCCGCTCATCTTCTCATCTTTTCCCGTCAGCATCCATAACTGTAATGGCTTTCGTCGTCGGATGAGGAAGAGCAGTCGGACCAAAGCGCAGCGTGGTAAGTGTTCATATTGCTTTATTGAACTGAACACTGAATAAACAAAAAACAACGAAGGGAAAACCCGAAACAGTCCTGTAAGGTGAAAAACTCTAAACAGAAGTTAACTACCCACAAAAACCCAGTGGGAAAAGGCTACCTAAGTATGGTTCTCAATCAAAGACAACGATAGACAGCTGCCTCTGATTGAGAACCACACCCGGCCAAACAACAAATGAATATAAAACAAAGAAAATGAATATAGAATGCCCACCCTAGTCACACCCTGGCCTAACCAAAATAGAGAATAAAAGCCTCTCTATGGCCAGGGCGTGACAGTAACCTCCCCCAAAGGTGAGGACTCTGGCTGCAAAACCTGACTCTAAAGGGGAGGGTCCGGATGGGCCTTCTTTACGGCCGCGGCTCTGGACCCTCGCCGGACAGGCGGGAGACTGGCGGCGCCGGACAGGCGGGAGAACCTTGAGGGAGGAGACGGAGAGACAGCCTGGTGCGTGGGGCTGCAACAGGGCCCATGAGGCTGGGGAGACCTACAGGAGGCCTGGTGCATGGAGGAGGCACCGGATGAACCGGGCTGTGGGGGGGCACTGGAGCTCTGGTGCGCAGCCTTGGCACCACTCCTCCAGGCTGGATGACCACTTTAGCCCGGCCCCTCCAGAGTGCAGGCACAGGTCGAACCGGGCTGTGGGGGAGCACTGGAGATCTGGTGCACACCAATCACACGTCTCCCTTAGGCTCAATGCCCACATTTGCCCGGCACGGGCGGAGCGCAGGCATAGGGTGAACTGAACCCTCCCAACGCCCGGAGACACAGTGCGCAGAACCGGTGCAGGAAACCCTGGACCGAAACGGCACACCGGAGACCAAACGCGCTGAGCTGGCACAATCCGCCCTGGCAGGATGCCCACTCTCGCATGGCACTGTGGGGGGGCTGGCATATAGCGCTCTGGGCTATGAGCGCGCACAGGAGACACTGTGCGCTTCATCGCATAACACGGTGCCTGACCAGTACTACGCTGCTTCCGGTAAGCTGGCTCAGGTCTCTCGCCTGACTCTGCCGATCTCCCCGTGTGTCCCCCCCCAAAAAAATTTGGGGGGCTGCCTCTCGTGCCTGTTGCGCTGCCTTACCTCATATCGCCGCCGCTCAGCTTTAGAAGCCTCCAGTTCTTCTTTGGGGCGGCGATATTCCCCAGCCTGAGTCCAGGGTCACTTGCCGTCCAATATCTCCTCCCAAGTCCAGGAGTCCTGAACATTCTGCTCCTCGTTACCACGCTGCTTGTTCCGTTTGTGGTGGGTAGTTCTGTAACGGCTTTCGTCGTCGGATGAGGAAGAGTAGTCGGACCAAAGCGCAGCGTGGTAAGTGTTCATATGTCTTTATTGAACTGAACAATGAATAAACAAAAAACGACGAAGGGAAAACCCGAAACAGTCCTGCAAGGTGAAAAATACTAAACAGAAATTAACTACCCACAAAAACCCAGTGGGAAAAGGCTACCTAAGTATGGTTCTCAGTCAAAGACAATGATAGACAGCTGCCTCTGATTGAGAACCACACCCGGCCAATCAACAAAGAAATATAAACATAGAAAATGAACATAGAATACACACCCTAGTCACACCCTGGCCAAACCAAAAAGGAGAATAAAAGCCTCTCTATGGCCAGGGAGTGACAATAACAAGTCACAAACTCACGTGTAGCAGATGGCCAAGTGCACCGCTACTGCCTTCCTCACACCTACGTGTACTGTTACTGT
The DNA here is from genome assembly GCF_002021735.2 of Oncorhynchus kisutch. Taxonomy (NCBI): domain Eukaryota; kingdom Metazoa; phylum Chordata; class Actinopteri; order Salmoniformes; family Salmonidae; genus Oncorhynchus; species Oncorhynchus kisutch. The sequence continues at coordinate 84,063,036 of NC_034190.2, forward strand.
ACTGTTACCCAGAATACTGTTCAGCAGTACTGTTACCCAGAATACTGTTCAGCAGTACTGTTAGCCAGAATACTGTTACTGTACTGTTAGCCAGAATACTGTTCAGCAGTACTGTTACCCAGAATACTGTTCAGCAGTACTGTTACCCAGAATACTGTTCAGCAGTACTGTTACCCAGAATACTGTTCAGCAGTACTGTTACCCAGAATAATGCTACTGTACTGTTACCCTGAATACTCTTCAATAGTACTGTTACCCAGAATACTGTTCAGCAGTACTGTTACCCATAATACTGTTACTGTACTGTTACCCAGAATACTCTTCAGCAGTACTGCTACCCTGGATGCCGTTACTGTACTGTTACCCTGAATACTATTTTGTAGTACTGTTACCCTGGATACTATTTTGTAGTACTGTTACCCTGGATACTTTTCAGCAGTACTGTTGCCCTGGATACTCTTCAGCAGTACTGTTACCCAGAATACTATTCAGCAGTACTGTTACCCAGAATACTCTTCAGCGGTACTGTTACCCAGAATACTGTTCAGTAGTACTAGTATCCTGGATACTCTTCAGCAGTACTGCTAAAATGGATACTCTTCAGTAGTACTGTTACCCTGGATACTCTTCAGCAGGACTGTTACCCTGGATACTCTTCAGCAGTACTGTTACCCTGGATACTCTTCAGCAGTACTGTTACCCTGGATACTCTTCAGTAGTACTGTTACCCTGGATACTCTTCAGCAGTACTGTTACCCAGAATACTGTTCAGTAGTACTAGTATCCTGGATACTCTTCAGCAGGACTGTTACCCTGGATACTCTTCAGCAGTACTGTTACCCTGGATACTCTTCAGCAGTACTGTTACCCTGGATACTCTTCAGTAGTACTGTTACCCTGGATACTCTTCAGTAGTACTGTTACCCTGGATACTCTTCAGTAGTACTGTTACCCTGGATACTCTTCAGCAGTACTGTTACCCTGGATACTCTTCAGCAGTACTGTTACCCTGGATACTCTTCAGTAGTACTGTTACCCTGGATACTCTTCAGTAGTACTGTTACACTGGACAATCTTCAGTAGGACTGTTACCGTGGATACTCTTCAGTATGTCTGTTACCCTGGATACTCTTTAGCAGGACTGTTACCCTGGATACTCTTCAGACGGACTGTTACCCTGGATACTCTTCAGACGGACTGTTACCCTGGATACTCTTCAGCAGGACTGTTACCCTGGATACTCTGCATCAGGACTGTTACCCTGGATACTCTTCAGCAGTACTGTTACCCTGGATACTCTTCAGTAGTACTGTTACCCTGGATACTCTTCAGTAGTACTGTTACCCTGGATACTCTTCAGTAGTACTGTTACCCTGGATACTCTTCAGCAGTACTGTTACCCTGGATACTCTTCAGCAGTACTGTCACCCTGGATACTCTTCAGTAGTACTGTTACCCTGGATACTATTCAGTAGTACTGTTACCCTGGACACTCTTCAGTAGGACTGTTACCGTGGATACTCTTCAGTAGGTCTGTTACCCTGGATACTCTTCAGTAGGTCTGTTACCCTGGATACTCTTCAGCAGGACTGTTACCCTGGATACTCTTCAGTACGTCTGTTACCCTGGATACTCTTCAGCAGGACTGTTACCCTGGATACTCTGCATCAGGACTGTTACCCTGGATACTCTTCAGCAGTACTGTTACCCTGGATACTCTTCAGTAGTACTGTTACCCTGGATACTCTTCAGACGGACTATTACCCTGGATACTCTTCAGACGGACTGTTACCCTGGATACTCTTCAGCAGTACTGTTACCCTGGATACTCTTCAGACGGACTGTTACCCTGGATAGTCTTCAGACGGACTGTTACCCTGGATACTCTTCAGACGGACTGTTACCCTGGATACTCTTCAGCAGTACTGTTACCCTGGATACTCTGCATCAGGACTGTTACCCTGGATACTCTTCAGATGGACTGTTACCCTGGATTCTCTTCAGCAGTACTGTTACCCTGGATACTCTTCAGACGGACTGTTACCCTGGATACTCTTCAGTAGTACTGTTACCCTGGATCCTCTTCAGCAGGACTGTTACCCTGGATACTCTTCAGTAGTACTGTTACCCTGGATACTCTTCAGTAGTACTGTTACCCTGGATACTCTTCAGACGGACTATTACCCTGGATACTCTTCAGACGGACTGTTACCCTGGATACTCTTCAGCAGTACTGTTACCCTGGATACTCTTCAGACGGACTGTTACCCTGGATAGTCTTCAGACGGACTGTTACCCTGGATACTCTTCAGACGGACTGTTACCCTGGATACTCTTCAGCAGTACTGTTACCCTGGATACTCTGCATCAGGACTGTTACCCTGGATACTCTTCAGATGGACTGTTACCCTGGATTCTCTTCAGCAGTACTGTTACCCTGGATACTCTTCAGACGGACTGTTACCCTGGATACTCTTCAGTAGTACTGTTACCCTGGATACTATTCAGTAGTACTGTTACCCTGGACACTCTTCAGTAGGACTGTTACCGTGGATACTCTTCAGTAGGTCTGTTACCCTGGATACTCTTCAGTAGGTCTGTTACCCTGGATACTCTTCAGCAGGACTGTTACCCTGGATACTCTTCAGTACGTCTGTTACCCTGGATACTCTTCAGCAGGACTGTTACCCTGGATACTCTGCATCAGGACTGTTACCCTGGATACTCTTCAGCAGTACTGTTACCCTGGATACTCTTCAGTAGTACTGTTACCCTGGATACTCTTCAGACGGACTATTACCCTGGATACTCTTCAGACGGACTGTTACCCTGGATACTCTTCAGCAGTACTGTTACCCTGGATACTCTTCAGACGGACTGTTACCCTGGATAGTCTTCAGACGGACTGTTACCCTGGATACTCTTCAGACGGACTGTTACCCTGGATACTCTTCAGCAGTACTGTTACCCTGGATACTCTGCATCAGGACTGTTACCCTGGATACTCTTCAGATGGACTGTTACCCTGGATTCTCTTCAGCAGTACTGTTACCCTGGATACTCTTCAGACGGACTGTTACCCTGGATACTCTTCAGTAGTACTGTTACCCTGGATCCTCTTCAGCAGGACTGTTACCCTGGATACTCTTCAGTAGTACTGTTACCCTGGATACTCTTCAGTAGTACTGTTACCCTGGATACTCTTCAGACGGACTATTACCCTGGATACTCTTCAGACGGACTGTTACCCTGGATACTCTTCAGCAGTACTGTTACCCTGGATACTCTTCAGAAGGACTGTTACCCTGGATAGTCTTCAGACGGACTGTTACCCTGGATACTCTTCAGACGGACTGTTACCCTGGATACTCTTCAGCAGTACTGTTACCCTGGATACTCTGCATCAGGACTGTTACCCTGGATACTCTTCAGATGGACTGTTACCCTGGATTCTCTTCAGCAGTACTGTTACCCTGGATACTCTTCAGACGGACTGTTACCCTGGATACTCTTCAGTAGTACTGTTACCCTGGATACTCTTCAGTAGTACTGTTACCCTGGATCCTCTTCAGCAGGACTGTTACCCTGGATACTCTTCAGTAGTACTGTTACCCTGGATACTCTTCAGTAGTACTGTTACCCTGGATACTCTTCAGTAGGTATTTTACCCTGGACACTCTTCAGTTGTTACCCTGAATACTCTTCAGTAGTACTGTTACCCTGGATACTCATCAGTAGTACTGTTACCCTGGATACTCTACAGCAGTACTGTTACCCTGGATACTCTACAGCAGTACTGTTACCCTGGATACTCTTCAGTTGTTACCCTGAATACTCTTCAGTAGTACTGTTACCCTGGATACTCTACAGCAGTACTGTTACCCTGGATACTCTTCAGCAGGACTGTTACCCTGGATACTCTTCAGTAGTACTGTTACCCTGGATACTCTTCAGCAGGACTGTTACCCTGGATACTCTTCAGTAGTACTGTTACCCTGGATACTCTTCAGTAGTACTGTTACCATGGATACCCTTCTGTTGTTACCCTGGCTACTCTTCAGCAGGACTGTTACCCTGGATACTCTTCAGCAGTACTGTTACCCTGGATACTCTTCAGTATGTCTGTTACCCTGGATACTCTTCAGCAGGACTGTTACCCTGGATACTCTTCAGACGGACTGTTACCCTGGATACTCTTCAGACGGACTGTTACCCTGGATACTCTTCAGCAGGACTGTTACCCTGGATACTCTGCATCAGGACTGTTACCCTGGATACTCTTCAGCAGTACTGTTACCCTGGATACTCTTCAGTAGTACTGTTACCCTGGATACTCTTCAGACGGACTGTTACCCTGGATACTCTTCAGACGGACTGTTACCCTGGATACTCTTCAGCAGTACTGTTACCCTGGATACTCTTCAGTAGTACTGTTACCCTGGATACTCTTCAGTAGTACTGTTACCCTGGATCCTCTTCAGCAGGACTGTTACCCTGGATACTCTTCAGTACGTCTGTTACCCTGGATACTCTTCAGCAGGACTGTTACCCTGGATACTCTGCATCAGGACTGTTACCCTGGATACTCTTCAGCAGTACTGTTACCCTGGATACTCTTCAGTAGTACTGTTACCCTGGATACTCTTCAGACGGACTATTACCCTGGATACTCTTCAGACGGACTGTTACCCTGGATACTCTTCAGCAGTACTGTTACCCTGGATACTCTTCAGACGGACTGTTACCCTGGATAGTCTTCAGACGGACTGTTACCCTGGATACTCTTCAGACGGACTGTTACCCTGGATACTCTTCAGCAGTACTGTTACCCTGGATACTCTGCATCAGGACTGTTACCCTGGATACTCTTCAGATGGACTGTTACCCTGGATTCTCTTCAGCAGTACTGTTACCCTGGATACTCTTCAGACGGACTGTTACCCTGGATACTCTTCAGTAGTACTGTTACCCTGGATCCTCTTCAGCAGGACTGTTACCCTGGATACTCTTCAGTAGTACTGTTACCCTGGATACTCTTCAGTAGTACTGTTACCCTGGATACTCTTCAGACGGACTATTACCCTGGATACTCTTCAGACGGACTGTTACCCTGGATACTCTTCAGCAGTACTGTTACCCTGGATACTCTTCAGACGGACTGTTACCCTGGATAGTCTTCAGACGGACTGTTACCCTGGATACTCTTCAGACGGACTGTTACCCTGGATACTCTTCAGCAGTACTGTTACCCTGGATACTCTGCATCAGGACTGTTACCCTGGATACTCTTCAGATGGACTGTTACCCTGGATTCTCTTCAGCAGTACTGTTACCCTGGATACTCTTCAGACGGACTGTTACCCTGGATACTCTTCAGTAGTACTGTTACCCTGGATACTCTTCAGTAGTACTGTTACCCTGGATCCTCTTCAGCAGGACTGTTACCCTGGATACTCTTCAGTAGTACTGTTACCCTGGATACTCTTCAGTAGTACTGTTACCCTGGATACTCTTCAGTAGGTATTTTACCCTGGACACTCTTCAGTTGTTACCCTGAATACTCTTCAGTAGTACTGTTACCCTGGATACTCATCAGTAGTACTGTTACCCTGGATACTCTACAGCAGTACTGTTACCCTGGATACTCTACAGCAGTACTGTTACCCTGGATACTCTTCAGTTGTTACCCTGAATACTCTTCAGTAGTACTGTTACCCTGGATACTCTACAGCAGTACTGTTACCCTGGATACTCTTCAGCAGGACTGTTACCCTGGATACTCTTCAGTAGTACTGTTACCCTGGATACTCTTCAGCAGGACTGTTACCCTGGATACTCTTCAGTAGTACTGTTACCCTGGATACTCTTCAGTAGTACTGTTACCATGGATACCCTTCTGTTGTTACCCTGGCTACTCTTCAGCAGGACTGTTACCCTGGATACTCTTCAGCAGTACTGTTACCCTGGATACTCTTCAGTATGTCTGTTACCCTGGTTCCTCTTCAGCAGGACTGTTACCCTGGATACTCTTCAGACGGACTGTTACCCTGGATACTCTTCAGACGGACTGTTACCCTGGATACTCTTCAGCAGGACTGTTACCCTGGATACTCTGCATCAGGACTGTTACCCTGGATACTCTTCAGCAGTACTGTTACCCTGGATACTCTTCAGTAGTACTGTTACCCTGGATACTCTTCAGACGGACTGTTACCCTGGATACTCTTCAGACGGACTGTTACCCTGGATACTCTTCAGCAGTACTGTTACCCTGGATACTCTTCAGTAGTACTGTTACCCTGGATACTCTTCAGTAGTACTGTTACCCTGGATACTCTTCAGTAGTACTGTTACCCTGGATACTCTTCAGCAGTACTGTTACCCTGGATACTCTTCAGAAGTACTGTCACCCTGGATACTCTTTAGTAGTACTGTTACCCTGGATACTCTTCAGTAGTACTGTTACCCTGGACACTCTTCAGTAGGACTGTTACCGTGGATACTCTTCAGTAGGTCTGTTACCCTGGATACTCTTCAGTAGGTCTGTTACCCTGGATACTCTTCAGCAGGACTGTTACCCTGGATACTCTTCAGTAGGTCTGTTACCCTGGATACTCTTCAGCAGGACTGTTACCCTGGATACTCTGCATCAGGACTGTTACCCTGGATACTCTTCAGCAGTACTGTTACCCTGGATACTCTTCAGTAGTACTGTTACCCTGGATACTCTTCAGTAGTACTGTTACCCTGGATACTCTTCAGTAGTACTGTTACCCTGGATACTCTTCAGACAGACTATTACCCTGGATACTCTTCAGACGGACTGTTACCCTGGATACTCTTCAGCAGTACTGTTACCCTGGATACTCTTCAGACGGACTGTTACCCTGGATAGTATTCAGACGGACTGTTACCCTGGATACTCTTCAGACGGACTGTTACCCTGGATACTCTTCAGCAGTACTGTTACCCTGGATACTCTGCATCAGGACTGTTACCCTGGATACTCTTCAGATGGACTGTTACCCTGGATTCTCTTCAGCAGTACTGTTACCCTGGATACTCTTCAGACGGACTGTTACCCTGGATACTCTTCAGTAGTACTGTTACCCTGGATACTCTTCAGTAGTACTGTTACCCTGGATCCTCTTCAGCAGGACTGTTACCCTGGATACTCTTCAGTAGTACTGTTACCCTGGATACTCTTCAGTAGTACTGTTACCCTGGATACTCTTCAGTAGGTATTTTACCCTGGACACTCTTCAGTTGTTACCCTGAATACTCTTCAGTAGTACTGTTACCCTGGATACTCATCAGTAGTACTGTTACCCTGGATACTCTACAGCAGTACTGTTACCCTGGATACTCTACAGCAGTACTGTTACCCTGGATACTCTTCAGTTGTTACCCTGAATACTCTTCAGTAGTACTGTTACCCTGGATACTCTACAGCAGTACTGTTACCCTGGATACTCTTCAGCAGGACTGTTACCCTGGATACTCTTCAGTAGTACTGTTACCCTGGATACTCTTCAGCAGGACTGTTACCCTGGATACTCTTCAGTAGTACTGTTACCCTGGATACTCTTCAGTAGTACTGTTACCATGGATACCCTTCAGTTGTTACCCTGGCTACTCTTCAGCAGGACTGTTACCCTGGATACTCTTCAGCAGTACTGTTACCCTGGATACTCTTCAGTATGTCTGTTACCCTGGATACTCTTCAGCAGGACTGTTACCCTGGATACTCTTCAGACGGACTGTTACCCTGGATACTCTTCAGACGGACTGTTACCCTGGATACTCTTCAGCAGGACTGTTACCCTGGATACTCTGCATCAGGACTGTTACCCTGGATACTCTTCAGCAGTACTGTTACCCTGGATACTCTTCAGTAGTACTGTTACCCTGGATACTCTTCAGACGGACTGTTACCCTGGATACTCTTCAGACGGACTGTTACCCTGGATACTCTTCAGCAGTACTGTTACCCTGGATACTCTTCAGTAGTACTGTTACCCTGGATACTCTTCAGCAGTACTGTTACCCTGGATACTCTTCAGAAGTACTGTCACCCTGGATACTCTTTAGTAGTACTGTTACCCTGGATACTCTTCAGTAGTACTGTTACCCTGGACACTCTTCAGTAGGACTGTTACCGTGGATACTCTTCAGTAGGTCTGTTACCCTGGATACTCTTCAGTAGGTCTGTTACCCTGGATACTCTTCAGCAGGACTGTTACCCTGGATACTCTTCAGTAGGTATGTTACCCTGGATACTCTTCAGCAGGACTGTTACCCTGGATACTCTGCATCAGGACTGTTACCCTGGATACTCTTCAGCAGTACTGTTACCCTGGATACTCTTCAGTAGTACTGTTACCCTGGATACTCTTCAGTAGTACTGTTACCCTGGACAATCTTCAGTAGGACTGTTACCGTGGATACTCTTCAGTATGTCTGTTACCCTGGATACTCTTTAGCAGGACTGTTACCCTGGATACTCTTCAGACGGACTGTTACCCTGGATACTCTTCAGACGGACTGTTACCCTGGATACTCTTCAGCAGGACTGTTACCCTGGATACTCTGCATCAGGACTGTTACCCTGGATACTCTTCAGCAGTACTGTTACCCTGGATACTCTTCAGTAGTACTGTTACCCTGGATACTATTCAGACGGACTGTTACCCTGGATACTCTTCAGACGGACTGTTACCCTGGATACTCTTCAGCAGTACTGTTACCCTGGATACTCTTCAGTAGTACTGTTACCCTGGATACTCTTCAGACGGACTGTTACCCTGGATACTCTTCAGACGGACTGTTACCCTGGATACTCTTCAGCAGTACTGTTACCCTGGATACTCTTCAGTAGTACTGTTACCCTGGATACTCTTCAGCAGTACTGTTACCCTGGATACTCTTCAGAAGTACTGTCACCCTGGATACTCTTTAGTAGTACTGTTACCCTGGATACTCTTCAGTAGTACTGTTACCCTGGACACTCTTCAGTAGGACTGTTACCGTGGATACTCTTCAGTAGGTCTGTTACCCTGGATACTCTTCAGTAGGTCTGTTACCCTGGATACTCTTCAGCAGGACTGTTACCCTGGATACTCTTCAGTAGGTATGTTACCCTGGATACTCTTCAGCAGGACTGTTACCCTGGATACTCTGCATCAGGACTGTTACCCTGGATACTCTTCAGCAGTACTGTTACCCTGGATACTCTTCAGTAGTACTGTTACCCTGGATACTCTTCAGTAGTACTGTTACCCTGGACAATCTTCAGTAGGACTGTTACCGTGGATACTCTTCAGTATGTCTGTTACCCTGGATACTCTTCAGCAGGACTGTTACCCTGGATACTCTTCAGACGGACTGTTACCCTGGATACTCTTCAGACGGACTGTTACCCTGGATACTCTTCAGCAGGACTGTTACCCTGGATACTCTGCATCAGGACTGTTACCCTGGATACTCTTCAGCAGTACTGTTACCCTGGATACTCTTCAGTAGTACTGTTACCCTGGATACTCTTCAGACGGACTGTTACCCTGGATACTCTTCAGACGGACTGTTACCCTGGATACTCTTCAGCAGTACTGTTACCCTGGATACTCTTCAGTAGTACTGTTACCCTGGATACTCTTCAGCAGTACTGTTACCCTGGATACTCTTCAGAAGTACTGTCACCCTGGATACTCTTTAGTAGTACTGTTACCCTGGATACTCTTCAGTAGTACTGTTACCCTGGACACTCTTCAGTAGGACTGTTACCGTGGATACTCTTCAGTAGGTCTGTTACCCTGGATACTCTTCAGTAGGTCTGTTACCCTGGATACTCTTCAGCAGGACTGTTACCCTGGATACTCTTCAGTAGGTATGTTACCCTGGATACTCTTCAGCAGGACTGTTACCCTGGATACTCTGCATCAGGACTGTTACCCTGGATACTCTTCAGCAGTACTGTTACCCTGGATACTCTTCAGTAGTACTGTTACCCTGGATACTCTTCAGTAGTACTGTTACCCTGGACAATCTTCAGTAGGACTGTTACCGTGGATACTCTTCAGTATGTCTGTTACCCTGGATACTCTTTAGCAGGACTGTTACCCTGGATACTCTTCAGACGGACTGTTACCCTGGATACTCTTCAGACGGACTGTTACCCTGGATACTCTTCAGCAGGACTGTTACCCTGGATACTCTGCATCAGGACTGTTACCCTGGATACTCTTCAGCAGTACTGTTACCCTGGATACTCTTCAGTAGTACTGTTACCCTGGATACTATTCAGACGGACTGTTACCCTGGATACTCTTCAGACGGACTGTTACCCTGGATACTCTTCAGCAGTACTGTTACCCTGGATACTCTTCAGTAGTACTGTTACCCTGGATACTCTTCAGTAGTACTGTTACCCTGGATACTCTTCAGTAGTACTGTTACCCTGGATACTCTTCAGCAGTACTGTTACCCTGGATACTCTTCAGCAGTACTGTCACCCTGGATACTCTTCAGTAGTACTGTTACCCTGGATACTATTCAGTAGTACTGTTACCCTGGACACTCTTCAGTAGGACTGTTACCGTGGATACTCTTCAGTAGGTCTGTTACCCTGGATACTCTTCAGTAGGTCTGTTACCCTGGATACTCTTCAGCAGGACTGTTACCCTGGATACTCTTCAGTAGGTCTGTTACCCTGGATACTCTTCAGCAGGACTGTTACCCTGGATACTCTGCATCAGGACTGTTACCCTGGATACTCTTCAGCAGTACTGTTACCCTGGATACTCTTCAGTAGTACTGTTACCCTGGATACTCTTCAGACGGACTATTACCCTGGATACTCTTCAGACGGACTGTTACCCTGGATACTCTTCAGCAGTACTGTTACCCTGGATACTCTTCAGCAGTACTGTCACCCTGGATACTCTTCAGTAGTACTGTTACCCTGGATACTATTCAGTAGTACTGTTACCCTGGACACTCTTCAGTAGGACTGTTACCGTGGATACTCTTCAGTAGGTCTGTTACCCTGGATACTCTTCAGTAGGTCTGTTACCCTGGATACTCTTCAGCAGGACTGTTACCCTGGATACTCTTCAGTAGGTCTGTTACCCTGGATACTCTTCAGCAGGACTGTTACCCTGGATACTCTGCATCAGGACTGTTACCCTGGATACTCTTCAGCAGTACTGTTACCCTGGATACTCTTCAGTAGTACTGTTACCCTGGATACTCTTCAGACGGACTATTACCCTGGATACTCTTCAGACGGACTGTTACCCTGGATACTCTTCAGCAGTACTGTTACCCTGGATACTCTTCAGACGGACTGTTACCCTGGATAGTCTTCAGACGGACTGTTACCCTGGATACTCTTCAGACGGACTGTTACCCTGGATACTCTTCAGCAGTACTGTTACCCTGGATACTCTGCATCAGGACTGTTACCCTGGATACTCTTCAGATGGACTGTTACCCTGGATTCTCTTCAGCAGTACTGTTACCCTGGATACTCTTCAGACGGACTGTTACCCTGGATACTCTTCAGTAGTACTGTTACCCTGGATACTCTTCAGTAGTACTGTTACCCTGGATCCTCTTCAGCAGGACTGTTACCCTGGATACTCTTCAGTAGTACTGTTACCCTGGATACTCTTCAGTAGTACTGTTACCCTGGATACTCTTCAGACGGACTATTACCCTGGATACTCTTCAGACGGACTGTTACCCTGGATACTCTTCAGCAGTACTGTTACCCTGGATACTCTTCAGACGGACTGTTACCCTGGATAGTCTTCAGACGGACTGTTACCCTGGATACTCTTCAGACGGACTGTTACCCTGGATACTCTTCAGCAGTACTGTTACCCTGACTACTCTGCATCAGGACTGTTACCCTGGATACTCTTCAGATGGACTGTTACCCTGGATTCTCTTCAGCAGTACTGTTACCCTGGATACTCTTCAGACGGACTGTTACCCTGGATACTCTTCAGTAGTACTGTTACCCTGGATACTCTTCAGTAGTACTGTTACCCTGGATCCTCTTCAGCAGGACTGTTACCCTGGATACTCTTCAGTAGTACTGTTACCCTGGATACTCTTCAGTAGTACTGTTACCCTGGATACTCTTCAGTAGGTATTTTACCCTGGACACTCTTCAGTTGTTACCCTGAATACTCTTCAGTAGTACTGTTACCCTGGATACTCATCAGTAGTACTGTTACCCTGGATACTCTACAGCAGTACTGTTACCCTGGATACTCTACAGCAGTACTGTTACCCTGGATACTCTTCAGTTGTTACCCTGAATACTCTTCAGTAGTACTGTTACCCTGACTACTCTGCATCAGGACTGTTACCCTGGATACTCTTCAGTTGTTACCCTGAATACTCTTCAGTAGTACTGGTACCCTGACTACTCTACAGCAGTACTGTTACCCTGGATACTCTTCAGTTGTTACCCTGAATACTCTTCAGCAGTACTGTTACCCTGACTACTCTGCATCAGGACTGTTACCCTGGATACTCTTCAGATGGACTGTTACCCTGGATTCTCTTCAGCAGTACTGTTACCCTGGATACTCTTCAGACGGACTGTTACCCTGGATACTCTTCAGTAGTACTGTTACCCTGGATACTCTTCAGTAGTACTGTTACCCTGGATCCTCTTCAGCAGGACTGTTACCCTGGATACTCTTCAGTAGTACTGTTACCCTGGATACTCTTCAGTAGTACTGTTACCCTGGATACTCTTCAGTAGGTATTTTACCCTGGATACTCTTCAGTTGTTACCCTGAATACTCTTCAGTAGTACTGTTACCCTGGATACTCATCAGTAGTACTGTTACCCTGGATACTCTACAGCAGTACTGTTACCCTGGATACTCTACAGCAGTACTGTTACCCTGGATACTCTTCAGTTGTTACCCTGAATACTCTTCAGTAGTACTGTTACCCTGGATACTCTACAGCAGTACTGTTACCCTGGATACTCTTCAGCAGGACTGTTACCCTGGATACTCTTCAGTAGTACTGTTACCCTGGATACTCTTCAGCAGGACTGTTACCCTGGATACTCTTCAGTAGTACTGTTACCCTGGATACTCTTCAGTAGTACTGTTACCATGGATACCCTTCAGTTGTTACCCTGGCTACTCTTCAGCAGGACTGTTACCCTGGATACTCTTCAGCAGTACTGTTACCCTGGATACTCTTCAGTATGTCTGTTACCCTGGATACTCTTCAGCAGGACTGTTACCCTGGATACTCTTCAGACGGACTGTTACCCTGGATACTCTTCAGACGGACTGTTACCCTGGATACTCTTCAGCAGGACTGTTACCCTGGATACTCTGCATCAGGACTGTTACCCTGGATACTCTTCAGCAGTACTGTTACCCTGGATACTCTTCAGTAGTACTGTTACCCTGGATACTCTTCAGACGGACTGTTACCCTGGATACTCTTCAGACGGACTGTTACCCTGGATACTCTTCAGCAGTACTGTTACCCTGGATACTCTTCAGTAGTACTGTTACCCTGGATACTCTTCAGTAGTACTGTTACCCTGGATACTCTTCAGTAGTACTGTTACCCTGGATACTCTTCAGCAGTACTGTTACCCTGGATACTCTTCAGAAGTACTGTCACCCTGGATACTCTTTAGTAGTACTGTTACCCTGGATACTCTTCAGTAGTACTGTTACCCTGGACACTCTTCAGTAGGACTGTTACCGTGGATACTCTTCAGTTGTTACCCTGGCTACTCTTCAGCAGGACTGTTACCCTGGATACTCTTCAGCAGTACTGTTACCCTGGATACTCTTCAGTATGTCTGTTACCCTGGATACTCTTCAGCAGGACTGTTACCCTGGATACTCTTCAGACGGACTGTTACCCTGGATACTCTTCAGACGGACTGTTACCCTGGATACTCTTCAGCAGGACTGTTACCCTGGATACTCTGCATCAGGACTGTTACCCTGGATACTCTTCAGCAGTACTGTTACCCTGGATACTCTTCAGTAGTACTGTTACCCTGGATACTCTTCAGACGGACTGTTACCCTGGATACTCTTCAGACGGACTGTTACCCTGGATACTCTTCAGCAGTACTGTTACCCTGGATACTCTTCAGTAGTACTGTTACCCTGGATACTCTTCAGTAGTACTGTTACCCTGGATACTCTTCAGTAGTACTGTTACCCTGGATACTCTTCAGCAGTACTGTTACCCTGGATACTCTTCAGAAGTACTGTCACCCTGGATACTCTTTAGTAGTACTGTTACCCTGGATACTCTTCAGTAGTACTGTTACCCTGGACACTCTTCAGTAGGACTGTTACCGTGGATACTCTTCAGTAGGTCTGTTACCCTGGATACTCTTCAGTAGGTCTGTTACCCTGGATACTCTTCAGCAGGACTGTTACCCTGGATACTCTTCAGTAGGTCTGTTACCCTGGATACTCTTCAGCAGGACTGTTACCCTGGATACTCTTCAGCAGTACTGTTACCCTGGATAATCTTCAGTAGTACTGTTACCCTGGATACTCTTCAGACGGACTGTTACCCTGGATACTCTTCAGACGGACTGTTACCCTGGATACTCTTCAGCAGTACTGTTACCCTGGATACTCTGCATCAGGACTGTTACCCTGGATACTCTTCAGACGGACTGTTACCCTGGATACTCTTCAGCAGTACTGTTACCCTGGATACTCTTCAGACGGACTGTTACCCTGGATACTCTTCAGTAGTACTGTTACCCTGGATACTCTTCAGCAGTACTGTTACCCTGGATACTCTTCAGTAGGTCTGTTACCCTGGATACTCTTCAGCAGGACTGTTACCCTGGATACTCTGCATCAGGACTGTTACCCTGGATACTCTTCAGCAGTACTGTTACCCTGGATACTCTTCAGTAGTACTGTTACCCTGGATACTCTTCAGTAGTACTGTTACCCTGGACAATCTTCAGTAGGACTGTTACCGTGGATACTCTTCAGTATGTCTGTTACCCTGGATACTCTTTAGCAGGACTGTTACCCTGGATACTCTTCAGACGGACTGTTACCCTGGATACTCTTCAGACGGACTGTTACCCTGGATACTCTTCAGCAGGACTGTTACCCTGGATACTCTGCATCAGGACTGTTACCCTGGATACTCTTCAGCAGTACTGTTACCCTGGATACTCTTCAGTAGTACTGTTACCCTGGATACTCTTCAGTAGTACTGTTACCCTGGATACTCTTCAGTAGTACTGTTACCCTGGATACTCTTCAGCAGTACTGTTACCCTGGATACTCTTCAGAAGTACTGTCACCCTGGATACTCTTTAGTAGTACTGTTACCCTGGATACTCTTCAGTAGTACTGTTACCCTGGACACTCTTCAGTAGGACTGTTACCGTGGATACTCTTCAGTAGGTCTGTTACCCTGGATACTCTTCAGTAGGTCTGTTACCCTGGATACTCTTCAGCAGGACTGTTACCCTGGATACTCTTCAGTAGGTCTGTTACCCTGGATACTCTTCAGCAGGACTGTTACCCTGGATACTCTTCAGCAGTACTGTTACCCTGGATACTCTTCAGTAGTACTGTTACCCTGGATACTCTTCAGACGGACTGTTACCCTGGATACTCTTCAGACGGACTGTTACCCTGGATACTCTTCAGCAGTACTGTTACCCTGGATACTCTGCATCAGGACTGTTACCCTGGATACTCTTCAGACGGACTGTTACCCTGGATACTCTTCAGCAGTACTGTTACCCTGGATACTCTTCAGACGGACTGTTACCCTGGATACTCTTCAGTAGTACTGTTACCCTGGATACTCTTCAGCAGTACTGTTACCCTGGATACTCTTCAGTAGGTCTGTTACCCTGGATACTCTTCAGCAGGACTGTTACCCTGGATACTCTGCATCAGGACTGTTACCCTGGATACTCTTCAGCAGTACTGTTACCCTGGATACTCTTCAGTAGTACTGTTACCCTGGATACTCTTCAGTAGTACTGTTACCCTGGACAATCTTCAGTAGGACTGTTACCGTGGATACTCTTCAGTATGTCTGTTACCCTGGATACTCTTTAGCAGGACTGTTACCCTGGATACTCTTCAGACGGACTGTTACCCTGGATACTCTTCAGACGGACTGTTACCCTGGATACTCTTCAGCAGGACTGTTACCCTGGATACTCTGCATCAGGACTGTTACCCTGGATACTCTTCAGCAGTACTGTTACCCTGGATACTCTTCAGTAGGTCTGTTACCCTGGATACTCTTCAGCAGGACTGTTACCCTGGATACTCTGCATCAGGACTGTTACCCTGGATACTCTTCAGCAGTACTGTTACCCTGGATACTCTTCAGTAGTACTGTTACCCTGGATACTCTTCAGTAGTACTGTTACCCTGGACAATCTTCAGTAGGACTGTTACCGTGGATACTCTTCAGTATGTCTGTTACCCTGGATACTCTTTAGCAGGACTGTTACCCTGGATACTCTTCAGACGGACTGTTACCCTGGATACTCTTCAGACGGACTGTTACCCTGGATACTCTTCAGCAGGACTGTTACCCTGGATACTCTGCATCAGGACTGTTACCCTGGATACTCTTCAGCAGTACTGTTACCCTGGATACTCTTCAGTAGTACTGTTACCCTGGATACTATTCAGACGGACTGTTACCCTGGATACTCTTCAGACGGACTGTTACCCTGGATACTCTTCAGCAGTACTGTTACCCTGGATACTCTTCAGTAGTACTGTTACCCTGGATACTCTTCAGTAGTACTGTTACCCTGGATACTCTTCAGTAGTACTGTTACCCTGGATACTCTTCAGCAGTACTGTTACCCTGGATACTCTTCAGCAGTACTGTCACCCTGGATACTCTTCAGTAGTACTGTTACCCTGGATACTATTCAGTAGTACTGTTACCCTGGACACTCTTCAGTAGGACTGTTACCGTGGATACTCTTCAGTAGGTCTGTTACCCTGGATACTCTTCAGTAGGTCTGTTACCCTGGATACTCTTCAGCAGGACTGTTACCCTGGATACTCTTCAGTAGGTCTGTTACCCTGGATACTCTTCAGCAGGACTGTTACCCTGGATACTCTGCATCAGGACTGTTACCCTGGATACTCTTCAGCAGTACTGTTACCCTGGATACTCTTCAGTAGTACTGTTACCCTGGATACTCTTCAGACGGACTATTACCCTGGATACTCTTCAGACGGACTGTTACCCTGGATACTCTTCAGCAGTACTGTTACCCTGGATACTCTTCAGACGGACTGTTACCCTGGATAGTCTTCAGACGGACTGTTACCCTGGATACTCTTCAGACGGACTGTTACCCTGGATACTCTTCAGCAGTACTGTTACCCTGGATACTCTGCATCAGGACTGTTACCCTGGATACTCTTCAGATGGACTGTTACCCTGGATTCTCTTCAGCAGTACTGTTACCCTGGATACTCTTCAGACGGACTGTTACCCTGGATACTCTTCAGTAGTACTGTTACCCTGGATACTCTTCAGTAGTACTGTTACCCTGGATCCTCTTCAGCAGGACTGTTACCCTGGATACTCTTCAGTAGTACTGTTACCCTGGATACTCTTCAGTAGTACTGTTACCCTGGATACTCTTCAGACGGACTATTACCCTGGATACTCTTCAGACGGACTGTTACCCTGGATACTCTTCAGCAGTACTGTTACCCTGGATACTCTTCAGACGGACTGTTACCCTGGATAGTCTTCAGACGGACTGTTACCCTGGATACTCTTCAGACGGACTGTTACCCTGGATACTCTTCAGCAGTACTGTTACCCTGACTACTCTGCATCAGGACTGTTACCCTGGATACTCTTCAGATGGACTGTTACCCTGGATTCTCTTCAGCAGTACTGTTACCCTGGATACTCTTCAGACGGACTGTTACCCTGGATACTCTTCAGTAGTACTGTTACCCTGGATACTCTTCAGTAGTACTGTTACCCTGGATCCTCTTCAGCAGGACTGTTACCCTGGATACTCTTCAGTAGTACTGTTACCCTGGATACTCTTCAGTAGGTATTTTACCCTGGACACTCTTCAGTTGTTACCCTGAATACTCTTCAGTAGTACTGTTACCCTGGATACTCATCAGTAGTACTGTTACCCTGGATACTCTACAGCAGTACTGTTACCCTGGATACTCTACAGCAGTACTGTTACCCTGGATACTCTTCAGTTGTTACCCTGAATACTCTTCAGTAGTACTGTTACCCTGGATACTCTACAGCAGTACTGTTACCCTGGATACTCTTCAGCAGGACTGTTACCCTGGATACTCTTCAGTAGTACTGTTACCCTGGATACTCTTCAGCAGGACTGTTACCCTGGATACTCTTCAGTAGTACTGTTACCCTGGATACTCTTCAGTAGTACTGTTACCATGGATACCCTTCAGTTGTTACCCTGGCTACTCTTCAGCAGGACTGTTACCCTGGATACTCTTCAGCAGTACTGTTACCCTGGATACTCTTCAGTATGTCTGTTACCCTGGATACTCTTCAGCAGGACTGTTACCCTGGATACTCTTCAGACGGACTGTTACCCTGGATACTCTTCAGACGGACTGTTACCCTGGATACTCTTCAGCAGGACTGTTACCCTGGATACTCTGCATCAGGACTGTTACCCTGGATACTCTTCAGCAGTACTGTTACCCTGGATACTCTTCAGTAGTACTGTTACCCTGGATACTCTTCAGACGGACTGTTACCCTGGATACTCTTCAGACGGACTGTTACCCTGGATACTCTTCAGCAGTACTGTTACCCTGGATACTCTTCAGTAGTACTGTTACCCTGGATACTCTTCAGTAGTACTGTTACCCTGGATACTCTTCAGTAGTACTGTTACCCTGGATACTCTTCAGCAGTACTGTTACCCTGGATACTCTTCAGAAGTACTGTCACCCTGGATACTCTTTAGTAGTACTGTTACCCTGGATACTCTTCAGTAGTACTGTTACCCTGGACACTCTTCAGTAGGACTGTTACCGTGGATACTCTTCAGTAGGTCTGTTACCCTGGATACTCTTCAGTAGGTCTGTTACCCTGGATACTCTTCAGCAGGACTGTTACCCTGGATACTCTTCAGTAGGTCTGTTACCCTGGATACTCTTCAGCAGGACTGTTACCCTGGATACTCTTCAGCAGTACTGTTACCCTGGATACTCTTCAGTAGTACTGTTACCCTGGATACTCTTCAGACGGACTGTTACCCTGGATACTCTTCAGACGGACTGTTACCCTGGATACTCTTCAGCAGTACTGTTACCCTGGATACTCTGCATCAGGACTGTTACCCTGGATACTCTTCAGACGGACTGTTACCCTGGATACTCTTCAGCAGTACTGTTACCCTGGATACTCTTCAGAGGGACTGTTACCCTGGATACTCTTCAGTAGTACTGTTACCCTGGATACTCTTCAGCAGTACTGTTACCCTGGATACTCTTCAGACGGACTGTTACCCTGGATACTCTTCAGTAGTACTGTTACCCTGGATACTCTTCAGTAGTACTGTTACCCTGGATCCTCTTCAGCAGGACTGTTACCCTGGATACTCTTCAGTAGTACTGTTACCCTGGATACTCTTCAGAAGTACTGTCACCCTGGATACTCTTCAGTAGTACTGTTACCCTGGATACTCTTCAGTAGTACTGTTACCCTGGACACTCTTCAGTAGAACTGTTACCGTGGATACTCTTCAGTAGTACTGTTACCCTGGATCCTCTTCAGCAGGACTGTTACCCTGGATACTCTTCAGTAGTACTGTTACCCTGGATACTCTTCAGAAGTACTGTCACCCTGGATACTCTTCAGTAGTACTGTTACCCTGGATACTCTTCAGTAGTACTGTTACCCTGGACACTCTTCAGTAGGACTGTTACCGTGGATACTCTTCAGTGGGTCTGTTACCCTGGATACTCTTCAGTAGGTCTGTTACCCTGGATACTCTTCAGCAGGACTGTTACCCTGGATACTCTTCAGTAGGTCTGTTACCCTGGATACTCTTCAGCAGGACTGTTACCCTGGATACTCTGCATCAGGACTGTTACCCTGGATACTCTTCAGCAGTACTGTTACCCTGGATACTCTTCAGTAGTACTGTTACCCTGGATACTCTTCAGACGGACTGTTACCCTGGATACTCTTCAGACGGACTGTTACCCTGGATACTCTTCAGCAGTACTGTTACCCTGGATACTCTTCAGACGGACTGTTACCCTGGATAGTCTTCAGACGGACTGTTACCCTGGATACTCTTCAGCAGTACTGTTACCCTGGATACTCTGCATCAGGACTGTTACCCTGGATACTCTACAGCAGTACTGTTACCCTGGATACTCTTCAGTTGTTACCCTGAATACTCTTCAGTAGTACTGTTACCCTGGATACTCTACAGCAGTACTGTTACCCTGGATACTCTTCAGCAGGACTGTTACCCTGGATACTCTTCAGTAGTACTGTTACCCTGGATACTCTTCAGCAGGACTGTTACCCTGGATACTCTTCAGTAGTACTGTTACCCTGGATACTCTTCAGTAGTACTGTTACCATGGATACCCTTCAGTTGTTACCCTGGCTACTCTTCAGCAGGACTGTTACCCTGGATACTCTTCAGTAGTACTGTTACCCTGGATACTCTTCAGCAGTACTGTTACCCTGGATACTCTTCAGTTGTTACCCTGGATACTCTTCAGTAGTACTGTTACCTTGGATACTCTTCAGCAGGACTGTTACCATGGATACTCTTCAGTTGTTACCCTGGATACTCTTCAGCAGGACTGTTACCCTGGATACTCTTCAGTAGTACTGTTACCCTGGATAATCTTCAGCAGTACTGTTACCCTGGATACTCTTCAGCAGTACTTTTACCCTGGATACTCTTCAGTAGTACTGTTATCCTGGATACTCTTCAGCACTACTGTTACCCTGGATACTCTTCAGCAGTACTGTTACCTTGGATACTCTTCAGCAGGACTGTTACCCTAGATACTCTTCAGACGGACTGTTACCCTGGATACTCTTCAGATGGACTGTTACCCTGGATACTCTTCAGCAGTACTGTTACCCTGGATACTCTTCAGACAGACTGTTACCCTGGATATTTTTCAGACGGACTGTTACCCGGGATACTCTTCAGCAGTACTGTTACCCTGGATACTCTGCATCAGGACTGTTTCCCGGATACTCTTCAGACCGACTGTTACCCTGGATACTCTTCAGATGGACTGTTACCCTGGATACTCTTCAGCAGGACTGTTACCCTGGATACTCTTCAGTAGTACTGTTACCCTGGATACTCTTCAGTAGTACTGTTACCCTGGATACTCTTCAGTAGTACTGTTACCCTGGATACTCTTCAGTAGTACTGTTACCCTGGTTACTCTTCAGTAGTACTGTTACCCTGGATCCTCTTCAGCAGGACTGTTACCCTGGATACTCTTCAGTAGGTCTGTTACCCTGGATACTCTTCAGTAGGTCTGTTACCCTGGATACTCTTCAGCAGGACTGTTACCCTGGATACTCTGCATCAGGACTGTTACCCTGGATACTCTTCAGCAGTACTGTTACCCTGGATACTCTTCAGTAGTACTGTTACCCTGGATACTCTTCAGACGGACTGTTACCCTGGATACTCTTCAGACGGACTGTTACCCTGGATACTCTTCAGCAGTACTGTTACCCTGGATACTCTTCAGTAGGTCTGTTACCCTGGATAGTCTTCAGACGGACTGTTACCCTGGATACTCTTCAGCAGTACTGTTACCCTGGATACTCTGCATCAGGACTGTTACCCTGGATACTCTACAGCAGTACTGTTACCCTGGATACTCTTCAGTTGTTACCCTGAATACTCTTCAGTAGTACTGTTACCCTGGATACTCTACAGCAGTACTGTTACCCTGGATACTCTTCAGCAGGACTGTTACCCTGGATACTCTTCAGTAGTACTGTTACCCTGGATACTCTTCAGCAGGACTGTTACCCTGGATACTCTTCAGTAGTACTGTTACCCTGGATACTCTTCAGTAGTACTGTTACCATGGATACCCTTCAGTTGTTACCCTGGCTACTCTTCAGCAGGACTGTTACCCTGGATACTCTTCAGTAGTACTGTTACCCTGGATACTCTTCAGCAGTACTGTTACCCTGGATACTCTTCAGTTGTTACCCTGGATACTCTTCAGTAGTACTGTTACCTTGGATACTCTTCAGCAGGACTGTTACCATGGATACTCTTCAGTTGTTACCCTGGATACTCTTCAGCAGGACTGTTACCCTGGATACTCTTCAGTAGTACTGTTACCCTGGATAATCTTCAGCAGTACTGTTACCCTGGATACTCTTCAGCAGTACTTTTACCCTGGATACTCTTCAGTAGTACTGTTATCCTGGATACTCTTCAGCACTACTGTTACCCTGGATACTCTTCAGCAGTACTGTTACCTTGGATACTCTTCAGCAGGACTGTTACCCTAGATACTCTTCAGACGGACTGTTACCCTGGATACTCTTCAGATGGACTGTTACCCTGGATACTCTTCAGCAGTACTGTTACCCTGGATACTCTTCAGACGGACTGTTACCCTGGATATTTTTCAGACGGACTGTTACCCTGGATACTCTTCAGCAGTACTGTTACCCTGGATACTCTGCATCAGGACTGTTTCCCGGATACTCTTCAGACCGACTGTTACCCTGGATACTCTTCAGATGGACTGTTACCCTGGATACTCTTCAGCAGGACTGTTACCCTGGATACTCTTCAGTAGTACTGTTACCCTGGATACTCTTCAGTAGTACTGTTACCCTGGATACTCTTCAGTAGTACTGTTACCCTGGATACTCTTCAGTAGTACTGTTACCCTGGTTACTCTTCAGTAGTACTGTTACCCTGGATCCTCTTCAGCAGGACTGTTACCCTGGATACTCTTCAGTAGGTCTGTTACCCTGGATACTCTTCAGTAGGTCTGTTACCCTGGATACTCTTCAGCAGGACTGTTACCCTGGATACTCTGCATCAGGACTGTTACCCTGGATACTCTTCAGCAGTACTGTTACCCTGGATACTCTTCAGTAGTACTGTTACCCTGGATACTCTTCAGACGGACTGTTACCCTGGATACTCTTCAGACGGACTGTTACCCTGGATACTCTTCAGCAGTACTGTTACCCTGGATACTCTTCAGTAGGTCTGTTACCCTGGATAGTCTTCAGACGGACTGTTACCCTGGATACTCTTCAGCAGTACTGTTACCCTGGATACTCTGCATCAGGACTGTTACCCTGGATACTCTACAGCAGTACTGTTACCCTGGATACTCTTCAGTTGTTACCCTGAATACTCTTCAGTAGTACTGTTACCCTGGATACTCTACAGCAGTACTGTTACCCTGGATACTCTTCAGCAGGACTGTTACCCTGGATACTCTTCAGTAGTACTGTTACCCTGGATACTCTTCAGCAGGACTGTTACCCTGGATACTCTTCAGTAGTACTGTTACCCTGGATACTCTTCAGTAGTACTGTTACCATGGATACCCTTCAGTTGTTACCCTGGCTACTCTTCAGCAGGACTGTTACCCTGGATACTCTTCAGTAGTACTGTTACCCTGGATACTCTTCAGCAGTACTGTTACCCTGGATACTCTTCAGTTGTTACCCTGGATACTCTTCAGTAGTACTGTTACCTTGGATACTCTTCAGCAGGACTGTTACCATGGATACTCTTCAGTTGTTACCCTGGATACTCTTCAGCAGGACTGTTACCCTGGATACTCTTCAGTAGTACTGTTACCCTGGATAATCTTCAGCAGTACTGTTACCCTGGATACTCTTCAGCAGTACTTTTACCCTGGAAACTCTTCAGTAGTACTGTTATCCTGGATACTCTTCAGCACTACTGTTACCCTGGATACTCTTCAGCAGTACTGTTACCTTGGATACTCTTCAGCAGGACTGTTACCCTAGATACTCTTCAGACGGACTGTTACCCTGGATACTCTTCAGATGGACTGTTACCCTGGATACTCTTCAGCAGTACTGTTACCCTGGATACTCTTCAGACGGACTGTTACCCTGGATATTCTTCAGACGGACTGTTACCCTGGATACTCTTCAGCAGTACTGTTACCCTGGATACTCTGCATCAGGACTGTTTCCCGGATACTCTTCAGACCGACTGTTACCCTGGATACTCTTCAGATGGACTGTTACCCTGGATACTCTTCAGCAGGACTGTTACCCTGGATACTCTTCAGTAGTACTGTTACCCTGGATACTCTTCAGTAGTACTGTTACCCTGGATACTCTTCAGTAGTACTGTTACCCTGGATACTCTTCAGTAGTACTGTTACCCTGGTTACTCTTCAGTAGTACTGTTACCCTGGATCCTCTTCAGCAGGACTGTTACCCTGGATACTCTTCAGTAGGTCTGTTACCCTGGATACTCTTCAGTAGGTCTGTTACCCTGGATACTCTTCAGCAGGACTGTTACCCTGGATACTCTGCATCAGGACTGTTACCCTGGATACTCTTCAGCAGTACTGTTACCCTGGATACTCTTCAGTAGTACTGTTACCCTGGATACTCTTCAGACGGACTGTTACCCTGGATAGTCTTCAGACGGACTGTTACCCTGGATACTCTTCAGACGGACTGTTACCCTGGATACTCTTCAGCAGTACTGTTACCCTGGATACTCTGCATCAGGACTGTTACCCTGGATACTCTTCAGACGGACTGTTACCCTGGATACTCTTCAGCAGTACTGTTACCCTGGATACTCTTCAGACGGACTGTTACCCTGGATACTCTTCAGTAGTACTGTTACCCTGGATACTCTTCAGTAGTACTGTTACCCTGGGTCCTCTTCAGCAGGACTGTTACCCTGGATACTCTTCAGTAGTACTGTTACCCTGGATACTCTTCAGTAGGTATTTTACCCTGGACACTCTTCAGTTGTTACCCTGAATACTCTTCAGTAGTACTGTTACCCTGGATACTCATCAGTAGTACTGTTACCCTGGATACTCTACAGCAGTACTGTTACCCTGGATACTCTACAGCAGTACTGTTACCCTGGATACTCTTCAGTTGTTACCCTGAATACTCTTCAGTAGTACTGTTACCCTGGATACTCTACAGCAGTACTGTTACCCTGGATACTCTTCAGCAGGACTGTTACCCTGGATACTCTTCAGTAGTACTGTTACCCTGGATACTCTTCAGCAGGACTGTTACCCTGGATACTCTTCAGTAGTACTGTTACCCTGGATACTCTTCAGTAGTACTGTTACCATGGATACTCTTCAGTTGTTACCCTGGATACTCTTCAGCAGGACTGTTACCCTGGATACTCTTCAGTAGTACTGTTACACTGGATAATCTTCAGCAGTACTGTTACCCTGGATACTCTTCAGCAGTACTGTTACCCTGGATACTCTTCAGCAGTACTGTTACCCTGGATACTCTTCAGACGGACTGTTACCCTGGATATTCTTCAGACGGACTGTTACCCTGGATACTCTTCAGCAGTACTGTTACCCTGGATACTCTGCATCAGGACTGTTTCCCGGATACTCTTCAGACCGACTGTTACCCTGGATACTCTTCAGATGGACTGTTACCCTGGATACTCTTCAGCAGGACTGTTACCCTGGATACTCTTCAGTAGTACTGTTACCCTGGATACTCTTCAGTAGTACTGTTACCCTGGATACTCTTCAGTAGTACTGTTACCCTGGATACTCTTCAGTAGTACTGTTACCCTGGATACTCTTCAGACGGACTGTTACCCTGGATACTCTTCAGACGGACTGTTACCCTGGATAGTCTTCAGACGGACTGTTACCCTGGATACTCTTCAGACGGACTGTTACCCTGGATACTCTTCAGCAGTACTGTTACCCTGGATACTCTGCATCAGGACTGTTACCCTGGATACTCTTCAGACGGACTGTTACCCTGGATACTCTTCAGCAGTACTGTTACCCTGGATACTCTTCAGACGGACTGTTACCCTGGATACTCTTCAGTAGTACTGTTACCCTGGATACTCTTCAGTAGTACTGTTACCCTGGATC
This sequence comes from Oncorhynchus kisutch, assembly GCF_002021735.2. Classification (NCBI taxonomy): domain Eukaryota; kingdom Metazoa; phylum Chordata; class Actinopteri; order Salmoniformes; family Salmonidae; genus Oncorhynchus; species Oncorhynchus kisutch. Next base: position 84,089,213 of record NC_034190.2, read on the forward strand.
CTCTTCAGCAGGACTGTTACCCTGGATACTCTTCAGTAGTACTGTTACCCTGGATACTCTTCAGTAGTACTGTTACCCTGGATACTCTTCAGTAGGTATTTTACCCTGGACACTCTTCAGTTGTTACCCTGAATACTCTTCAGTAATACTGTTACCCTGGATACTCATCAGTAGTACTGTTACCCTGGATACTCTACAGCAGTACTGTTACCCTGGATACTCTACAGCAGTACTGTTACCCTGGATACTCTTCAGTTGTTACCCTGAATACTCTTCAGTAGTACTGTTACCCTGGATACTCTACAGCAGTACTGTTACCCTGGATACTCTTCAGCAGGACTGTTACCCTGGATACTCTTCAGTAGTACTGTTACCCTGGATACTCTTCAGCAGGACTGTTACCCTGGATACTCTTCAGTAGTACTGTTACCCTGGATACTCTTCAGTAGTACTGTTACCATGGATACCCTTCAGTTGTTACCCTGGCTACTCTTCAGCAGGACTGTTACCCTGGATACTCTTCAGTAGTACTGTTACCCTGGATACTCTTCAGCAGTACTGTTACCCTGGATACTCTTCAGTTGTTACCCTGGATACTCTTCAGTAGTACTGTTACCCTGGATACTCTTCAGCAGGACTGTTACCATGGATACTCTTCAGTTGTTACCCTGGATACTCTTCAGCAGGACTGTTACCCTGGATACTCTTCAGTAGTACTGTTACCCTGGATAATCTTCAGCAGTACTGTTACCCTGGATAATCTTCAGCAGTACTGTTACCCTGGATACTCTTCAGCAGTACTTTTACCCTGGATACTCTTCAGTAGTACTGTTATCCTGGATAATCTTCAGCACTACTGTTACCCTGGATTCTCTTCAGCAGTACTGTTACCTTGGATACTCTTCAGCAGGACTGTTACCCTAGATACTCTTCAGACGGTCTGTTACCCTGGATACTCTTCAGATGGACTGTTACCCTGCATACTCTTCAGCAGTACTGTTACCCTGGATACTCTTCAGCCGGACTGTTACCCTGGATATTCTTCAGACGGACTGTTACCCTGGATACTCTTCAGCAGTACTGTTACCCTGGATACTCTGCATCAGGACTGTTTCCCGGATACTCTTCAGACCGACTGTTACCCTGGATACTCTTCAGATGGACTGTTACCCTGGATACTCTTCAGCAGGACTGTTACCCTGGATACTCTTCAGTAGTACTGTTACCCTGGATACTCTTCAGTAGTACTGTTACCCTGGATACTCTTCAGTAGTACTGTTACCCTGGATATTCTTCAGTAGTACTGTTACCCTGGATACTCTTCAGTAGTACTGTTACCCTGGATCCTCTTCAGCAGGACTGTTACCCTGGATACTCTTCAGTTGGTCTGTTACCCTGGATACTCTTCAGACGGTCTGTTACCCTGGATACTCTTCAGCAGGACTGTTACCCTGGATACTCTGCATCAGGACTGTTACCCTGGATACTCTTCAGCAGTACTGTTACCCTGGATACTCTTCAGTAGTACTGTTACCCTGGATACTCTTCAGTAGTACTGTTACCCTGGATCCTCTTCAGCAGGACTGTTACCCTGGATACTCTTCAGTAGTACTGTTACCCTGGATCCTCTTCAGTAGTACTGTTACCCTGGATTCTCTTCAGTAGGTATTTTACCCTGGACACTCTTCAGTTGTTACCCTGAATACTCTTCAGTAGTACTGTTACCCTGGATACTCATCAGTAGTACTGTTACCCTGGATACTCTACAGCAGTACTGTTACCCTGGATACTCTACAGCAGTACTGTTACCCTGGATACTCTTCAGTTGTTACCCTGAATACTCTTCAGTAGTACTGTTACCCTGGATACTCTACAGCAGTACTGTTACCCTGGATACTCTTCAGCAGGACTGTTACCTTGGATACTCTTCAGTAGTACTGTTACCCTGGATACTCTTCAGCAGGACTGTTACCCTGGATACTCTTCAGTAGTACTGTTACCCTGGATACTCTTCAGTAGTACTGTTACCATGGATACTCTTCAGTTGTTACCCTGGATACTCTTCAGCAGGACTGTTACCCTGGATACTCTTCAGTAGTACTGTTACCCTGGATAATCTTCAGCAGTACTGTTACCCCTGGATACTCTTCAGCAGTACTGTTACCCTGGATATTCTTCAGACGGACTGTTACCCTGGATACTCTTCAGCAGTACTGTTACCCTGGATACTCTGCATCAGGACTGTTTCCCGGATACTCTTCAGACCGACTGTTACCCTGGATACTCTTCAGATGGACTGTTACCCTGGATACTCTTCAGCAGGACTGTTACCCTGGATACTCTTCAGTAGTACTGTTACCCTGGATACTCTTCAGTAGTACTGTTACCCTGGATACTCTTCAGTAGTACTGTTACCCTGGATATTCTTCAGTAGTACTGTTACCCTGGATACTCTTCAGTAGTACTGTTACCCTGGATCCTCTTCAGCAGGACTGTTACCCTGGATACTCTTCAGTTGGTCTGTTACCCTGGATACTCTTCAGACGGTCTGTTACCCTGGATACTCTTCAGCAGGACTGTTACCCTGGATACTCTGCATCAGGACTGTTACCCTGGATACTCTTCAGCAGTACTGTTACCCTGGATACTCTTCAGTAGTACTGTTACCCTGGATACTCTTCAGTAGTACTGTTACCCTGGATCCTCTTCAGCAGGACTGTTACCCTGGATACTCTTCAGTAGTACTGTTACCCTGGATCCTCTTCAGTAGTACTGTTACCCTGGATTCTCTTCAGTAGGTATTTTACCCTGGACACTCTCAGTTGTTACCCTGAATACTCTTCAGTAGTACTGTTACCCTGGATACTCATCAGTAGTACTGTTACCCTGGATACTCTACAGCAGTACTGTTACCCTGGATACTCTACAGCAGTACTGTTACCCTGGATACTCTTCAGTTGTTACCCTGAATACTCTTCAGTAGTACTGTTACCCTGGATACTCTACAGCAGTACTGTTACCCTGGATACTCTTCAGCAGGACTGTTACCTTGGATACTCTTCAGTAGTACTGTTACCCCTGGATACTCTTCAGCAGGACTGTTACCCTGGATACTCTTCAGTAGTACTGTTACCCTGGATACTCTTCAGTAGTACTGTTACCATGGATACTCTTCAGTTGTTACCCCTGGATACTCTTCAGCAGGACTGTTACCCTGGATACTCTTCAGTAGTACTGTTACCCTGGATAATCTTCAGCAGTACTGTTACCCTGGATACTCTTCAGCAGTACTGTTACCCTGGATACTCTTCAGCAGTACTTTTACCCTGGATACTCTTCAGTAGTACTGTTATCCTGGATACTCTTCAGCAGTACTTTTACCCTGGATACTCTTCATCAGTACTGTTACCCTGGATACTCTTCATACGGACTGTTACCCTGGATATTCTTCAGACGGACTGTTACCCTGGATACTCTTCAGCAGTACTGTTACCCTGGATACTCTGCATCAGGACTGTTTCCCGGATACTCTTCAGACCGACTGTTACCCTGGATACTCTTCAGATGGACTGTTACCCTGGATACTCTTCAGCAGGACTGTTACCCTGGATACTCTTCAGTAGTACTGTTACCCTGGATACTCTTCAGTATAACTGTTACCCTGGATACTCTTCAGTAGTACTGTTACCCTGGATACTCTTCAGTAGTACTGTTACCCTGGATACTCTTCAGTAGTACTGTTACCCTGGATCCTCTTCAGCAGGACTGTTACCCTGGATACTCTTCAGTAGTACTGTTACCCTGGATACTCTTCAGTAGTACTGTTACCCTGGATACTCTTCAGTAGGTATTTTACCCTGGATACTCTTCAGTTGTTACCCTGAATACTCTTCAGTAGTACTGTTACCCTGGATACTCTACAGCAGTACTGTTACCCTGGATACTCTACAGCAGTACTGTTACCCTGGATACTCTTCAGTTGTTACCCTGAATACTCTTCAGTAGTACTGTTACCCTGAATACTCTACAGCAGTACTGTTACCCTGGATACTCTTCAGCAGGACTGTTACCCTGGATACTCTTCAGTAGTACTGTTACCCTGGATACTCTTCAGCAGGACTGTTACTCTGGATACTCTTCAGTAGTACTGTTACCCGGGATACTCTTCAGTAGTACTGTTACCATGGATACCCTTCAGTTGTTACCCTGGATACTCTTCATTAGGACTGTTACCCTGGATACTCTTCAGTAGTACTGTTACCCTGGATACTCTTCAGCAGTACTGTTACCCTGGATACTCTTCAGTTGTTACCCTGGATACTCTTCAGTAGTACTGTTACCCTGGATACTCTTCAGCAGGACTGTTACCATGGATACTCTTCAGTTGTTACCCTGGATACTCTTCAGCAGGACTGTTACCCTGGATACTCTTCAGTAGTACTGTTACCCTGGATACTCTTCAGCAGTACTGTTACCCTGGATACTCTTCAGCAGTACTGTTACCCTGGATACTCTTCAGTTGTTACCCTGGATACTCTTCAGCAGTACTGTTACCCTGGATACTCTTCAGCAGTACTGTTACCATGGATACTCTTCAGCAGTACTGTTACCCTGGATACTCTTCAGTTGTTACCCTGGATACTCTTCAGCAGTACTGTTACCCTGGATACTCTTCAGACAGACTGTTACCCTGGATATTTTTCAGACGGACTGTTACCCGGGATACTCTTCAGCAGTACTGTTACCCTGGATACTCTGCATCAGGACTGTTTCCCGGATACTCTTCAGACCGACTGTTACCCTGGATACTCTTCAGATGGACTGTTACCCTGGATACTCTTCAGCAGGACTGTTACCCTGGATACTCTTCAGTAGTACTGTTACCCTGGATACTCTTCAGTAGTACTGTTACCCTGGATACTCTTCAGTAGTACTGTTACCCTGGATACTCTTCAGTAGTACTGTTACCCTGGTTACTCTTCAGTAGTACTGTTACCCTGGATCCTCTTCAGCAGGACTGTTACCCTGGATACTCTTCAGTAGGTCTGTTACCCTGGATACTCTTCAGTAGGTCTGTTACCCTGGATACTCTTCAGCAGGACTGTTACCCTGGATACTCTGCATCAGGACTGTTACCCTGGATACTCTTCAGCAGTACTGTTACCCTGGATACTCTTCAGTAGTACTGTTACCCTGGATACTCTTCAGACGGACTGTTACCCTGGATACTCTTCAGACGGACTGTTACCCTGGATACTCTTCAGCAGTACTGTTACCCTGGATACTCTTCAGTAGGTCTGTTACCCTGGATAGTCTTCAGACGGACTGTTACCCTGGATACTCTTCAGCAGTACTGTTACCCTGGATACTCTGCATCAGGACTGTTACCCTGGATACTCTACAGCAGTACTGTTACCCCTGGATACTCTTCAGTTGTTACCCTGAATACTCTTCAGTAGTACTGTTACCCTGGATACTCTACAGCAGTACTGTTACCCTGGATACTCTTCAGCAGGACTGTACCCTGGATACTCTTCAGTAGTACTGTTACCCTGGATACTCTTCAGCAGGACTGTTACCCTGGATACTCTTCAGTAGTACTGTTACCCTGGATACTCTTCAGCAGGACTGTTACCATGGATACTCTTCAGTTGTTACCCTGGATACTCTTCAGCAGGGACTGTTACCCTGGATACTCTTCAGTAGTACTGTTACCTGGATACTCTTCAGCAGTACTGTTAACCCTGGATACTCTTCAGCAGTACTGTTACCCTGGATACTCTTCAGTTGTTACCCTGGATACTCTTCAGCAGTACTGTTACCCTGGATACGTCTTCAGCAGTACTGTTACCATGGATACTCTTCAGCGTACTGTTACCCTGGATACTCTTCAGTTGTTACCCTGGATAAATCTTACAGCAGGTTACTGTTACCCGGGATACTCTTCAGACAGAACTGTTACCCTGGATATTTTTCAGACGGACCTGTTTACCGCGGATACTCTTCAGGCATTACTGTACCTGGATACTCTGCATCAGGAACTGTTTTCCCGGAATACTCTTCAGACCGACTCGTATAACCAACTGGATACTCATTCAATGGACTGTTACACTGGATACTCTTCATCAGGACTGTTAGACCTGGATACCTATCAGAGTATGTTACCACTGGAACTCTTCGTAAGTACTGTTACCCTGGATACTCTTCAGTAGTACTGTTACCCTGGATACTCTTCAGTAGTACTGTTACCCTGGATACTCTTCAGCAGGACTGTTACCCTGGATACTCTTCAGTAGGTCTGTTACCCTGGATACTCTTCAGTAGGTCTGTTACCCTGGATACTCTTCAGCAGGACTGTTACCCTGGATACTCTGCATCAGGACTGTTACCCTGGATACTCTTCAGCAGTACTGTTACCCTGGATACTCTTCAGTAGTACTGTTACCCTGGATACTCTTCAGACGGACTGTTACCCTGGATACTCTTCAGACGGACTGTTACCCTGGATACTCTTCAGCAGTACTGTTACCCTGGATACTCTTCAGTAGGTCTGTTACCCTGGATACTCTTCAGACGGACTGTTACCCTGGATACTCTTCAGCAGTACTGTTACCCTGGATACTCTGCATCAGGACTGTTACCCTGGATACTCTTCAGCAGTACTGTTACCCTGGATACTCTTCAGTTGTTACCCTGGATACTCTTCAGTAGTACTGTTACCCTGGATACTCTTCAGCAGTACTGTTACCCTGGATACTCTTCAGCAGGACTGTTACCCTGGATACTCTTCAGTAGTACTGTTACCCTGGATACTCTTCAGCAGGACTGTTACCCTGGATACTCTTTCAGTAGTACTGTTACCCTGGATACTCTTCAGTAGTACTGTTACCATGGATACCCTTCAGTTGTTACCCTGGCTACTCTTCAGCAGGACTGTTACCCTGGATACTCTTCAGTAGTACTGTTACCCTGGATACTCTTCAGCAGTACTGTTACCCTGGATACTCTTCAGTTGTTACCCTGGATACTCTTCAGTAGTACTGTTACCTTGGATACTCTCAGCAGGACTGTTACCATGGATACTCTTCAGTTGTTACCCTGGATACTCTTCAGCAGGACTGTTACCCTGGATACTCTTCAGTAGTACTGTTACCCTGGATAATCTTCAGCAGTACTGTTACCCTGGATACTCTTCAGCAGTACTTTTACCCTGGAAACTCTTCAGTAGTACTGTTATCCTGGATACTCTTCAGCACTACTGTTACCCTGGATACTCTTCAGCAGTACTGTTACCTTTGGATACTCTTCAGCAGGACTGTTACCCTAGATACTCTTCAGGACGGACTGTTACCCTGGATACTCTTCAGATGGACTGTTACCCTGGATACTCTTCAGCAGTACTGTTACCCTGGATACTCTTCAGGACGGACTGTTACCCTGGATATTCTTCAGACGGACTGTTACCCCTGGATACTCTTCAGCAGTACTGTTATACCCTGGATACTCTGCATCAGGACTGTTTCCCGGATACTCTTCAGACCGACTGTTACCCTGGATACTCTTCAGATGGACTGTGACCCTGGATACTCTTCAGCAGGACTGTTACCCTGGATACTCTTCAGTAGTACTGTTACCCTGGATACTCTTCATAGGTACTGTTACCCTGGATACTCTTCAGTAGTACTTTACCCTGGATACTCTTCAGTAGTACTGTTACCCTGGATACTCTTCAGTAGTACTGTTACCCTGGATACTCTTCAGCAGGACTGTTACCCTGGATACTCTTCAGTAGGACTGTTACCCTGGATACTCTTCAGTAGGACTGTTACCCTGGATACTCTTCAGCAGGACTGTTACCCTGGATACTCTGCATCAGGACTGTTACCCTGGATACTCTTCAGCAGTACTGTTACCCTGGATACTCTTCAGTAGTACTGTTACCCTGGATACTCTTCAGAGGACTGTTACCCTGGATACTCTTCAGAGGACTGTTACCCTGGATACTCTTCAGCAGTACTGTTACCCTGGATACTCTTCAGTAGGTCTGTTACCCTGGATACTCTTCAGTAGGACTGTTACCCTGGATACTCTTCAGCAGTACTGTTACCCTGGATACTCTGCATCAGGACTGTTACCCTGGATACTCTTCAGCAGTACTGTTACCCTGGATACTCTTCAGTACTGTTACCCTGGATACTCTTCAGTAGTACTGTTACCCTGGATACTCTTCAGCGTACTGTTACCCTGGATACTCTTCAGCAGGACTGTTACCCTGGATACTCTTCAGTAGTACTGTTACCCTGGATACTCTTCAGCAGGACTGTTACCCTGGATACTCTTCAGTAGTACTGTTACCCTGGATACTCTTCAGTAGTACTGTTACCATGGATACCCTTCAGTTGTTACCCTGGATACTCTTCAGCGGACTGTTACCCTGGATACTCTTCAGTAGTACTGTTACCCTGGATACTCTTCAGTAGTACTGTTACCCTGGATACTCTTCAGACTGTTACCCTGGATACTCTTCAGTAGTACTGTTACCCTGGATACTCTTCAGTAGGACTGTTACCCTGGATACTCTTCAGTTGTTACCCTGGATACTCTTCAGCAGACTGTTACCCTGGATACTCTTCAGTAGTACTGTTACCCTGGATACTCTTCAGCAGTACTGTTACCCTGGATACTCTACAGCAGTACTGTTACCCTGAATACTCTTCAGTAGTACTGTTACCCTGGATACTCTACAGCAGTACTGTTACCCTGATACTCTTCAGCAGGACTGTTACCCTGGATACTCTTCAGTAGTACTGTTACCCTGGATACTCTTCAGCAGGACTGTTACCCTGGATACTCTTCAGTAGTACTGTTACCCTGGATACTCTTCAGTAGTACTGTTACCATGGATACTCTTCAGTTGTTACCCTGGATACTCTTCAGCAGGAACTGTTACCCTGGATACTCTTCAGTAGTACTGTTACACTGGATAATCTTCAGCAGTACTGTTACCCTGGATACTCTTCAGCAGTACTGTTACCCTGGATACTCTTCAGCAGTACTGTTACCCTGGATACTCTTCAGACGGACTGTTACCCTGGATATTCTTCAGACGGACTGTTACCCTGGATACTCTTCAGCAGTACTGTTACCCTGGATACTCTGCATCAGGACTGTTTCCCGGATACTCTTCAGACCGACTGTTACCCTGGATACTCTTCAGATGGACTGTTACCCTGGATACTCTTCAGCAGGACTGTTACCCTGGATACTCTTCAGTAGTACTGTTACCCTGGATACTCTTCAGTAGTACTGTTACCCTGGATACCTTCAGTAGTACTGTTACCCTGGATACTCTTCAGTAGTACTGTTACCCTGGATACTCTTCAGACGGACTGTTACCCTGGATACTCTTCAGACGGACTGTTACCCTGGATAGTCTTCAGACGGACTGTTACCCTGGATACTCTTTCAGACGGACTGTACCCTGGATACTCTTCAGCAGTACTGTTACCCTGGATACTCTGCATCAGGACTGTTACCCTGGATACTCTTCAGACGGACTGTTACCCTGGATACTCTTCAGCAGTACTGTTACCCTGGATACTCTTCAGACGGACTGTTACCCTGGATACTCTTCAGTAGTACTGTTACCCTGGATACTCTTCAGTAGTACTGTTACCCTGGATCCTCTTCAGCAGGACTGTTACCCTGGATACTCTTCAGTAGTACTGTTACCCTGGATACTCTTCAGTAGTACTGTTACCCCTGGATACTCTTCAGTAGGTATTTTACCCTGGACACTCTTCAGTTGTTACCCTGAATACTCTTCAGTAATACTGTTACCCTGGATACTCATCAGTAGTACTGTTACCCTGGATACTCTACAGCAGTACTGTTACCCTGGATACTCTACAGCAGTACTGTTACCCTGGATACTCTTCAGTTGTTACCCTGAATACTCTTCAGTAGTACTGTTACCCTGGATACTCTACAGCAGTACTGTTACCCTGGATACTCTTCAGCAGGACTGTTACCCGGATACTCTTCAGTAGTACTGTTACCCTGGATACTCTCAGCAGGACTGTTACCCTGGATACTCTTCAGTAGTACTGTTACCCTGGATACTCTTCAGTAGTACTGTTACCATGGATACCCTTCAGTTGTTACCCTGGCTACTCTTCAGCAGGACTGTTACCCTGGATACTCTTCAGTAGTACTGTTACCCTGGATACTCTTCAGCAGTACTGTTACCCTGGATACTCTTCAGTTGTTACCTGGATACTCTTCAGTAGTACTGTTACCCTGGATACTCTTCAGCAGGACTGTTACCATGGATACTCTTCAGTTGTTACCTGGATACTCTTCAGCAGGACTGTTACCCTGGATACTCTTCAGTAGTACTGTTACCCTGGATAATCTTCAGCAGTACTGTTACCCTGGATAATCTTCAGCAGTACTGTTACCCTGGATACTCTTCAGCAGTACTTTTACCCTGGATACTCTTCAGTAGTACTGTTATCCTGGATAATCTTCAGCACTACTGTTACCCTGGATTCTCTTCAGCAGTACTGTTACCTTGGATACTCTTCAGCAGGACTGTTACCCTAGATACTCTTCAGACGGTCTGTTACCCTGGATACTCTTCAGATGGACTGTTACCCTGCATACTCTTCAGCAGTACTGTTACCCTGGATACTCTTCAGCCGGACTGTTACCCTGGATATTCTTCAGACGGACTGTTACCCTGGATACTCTTCAGCAGTACTGTTACCCTGGATACTCTGCATCAGGACTGTTTCCCGGATACTCTTCAGACCGACTGTTACCCTGGATACTCTTCAGATGGACTGTTACCCTGGATACTCTTCAGCAGGACTGTTACCCTGGATACTCTTCAGTAGTACTGTTACCCTGGATACTCTTCAGTAGTACTGTTACCCTGGATACTCTTCAGTAGTACTGTTACCCTGGATATTCTTCAGTAGTACTGTTACCCTGGATACTCTTCAGTAGTACTGTTACCCTGGATCCTCTTCAGCAGGACTGTTACCCTGGATACTCTTCAGTTGGTCTGTTACCCTGGATACTCTTCAGACGGTCTGTTACCCTGGATACTCTTCAGCAGGACTGTTACCCTGGATACTCTGCATCAGGACTGTTACCCTGGATACTCTTCAGCAGTACTGTTACCCTGGATACTCTTCAGTAGTACTGTTACCCTGGATACTCTTCAGTAGTACTGTTACCCTGGATCCTCTTCAGCAGGACTGTTACCCTGGATACTCTTCAGTAGTACTGTTACCCTGGATCCTCTTCAGTAGTACTGTTACCCTGGATTCTCTTCAGTAGGTATTTTACCCTGGACACTCTTCAGTTGTTACCCTGAATACTCTTCAGTAGTACTGTTACCCTGGATACTCATCAGTAGTACTGTTACCCTGGATACTCTACAGCAGTACTGTTACCCTGGATACTCTACAGCAGTACTGTTACCCTGGATACTCTTCAGTTGTTACCCTGAATACTCTTCAGTAGTACTGTTACCCTGGATACTCTACAGCAGTACTGTTACCCTGGATACTCTTCAGCAGGACTGTTACCTTGGATACTCTTCAGTAGTACTGTTTACCCTGGATACTCTTCAGCAGGACTGTTACCCTGGATACTCTTCAGTAGTACTGTTACCCTGGATACTCTTCAGTAGTACTGTTACCATGGATACTCTTCAGTTGTTACCCTGGATACTCTTCAGCAGGACTGTTACCCTGGATACTCTTCAGTAGTACTGTTACCCTGGATAATCTTCAGCAGTACTGTTACCCTGGATACTCTTCAGCAGTACTGTTACCCTGGATACTCTTCAGCAGTACTTTTACCCTGGATACTCTTCAGTAGTACTGTTATCCTGGATACTCTTCAGCAGTACTTTTACCCTGGATACTCTTCATCAGTACTGTTACCCTGGATACTCTTCATACGGACTGTTACCCTGGATATTCTTCAGACGGACTGTTACCCTGGATACTCTTCAGCAGTACTGTTACCCTGGATACTCTGCATCAGGACTGTTTCCCGGATACTCTTCAGACCGACTGTTACCCTGGATACTCTTCAGATGGACTGTTACCCTGGATACTCTTCAGCAGGACTGTTACCCTGGATACTCTTCAGTATAACTGTTACCCTGGATACTCTTCAGTAGTACTGTTACCCTGGATACTCTTCAGTAGTACTGTTACCCTGGATACTCTTCAGTAGTACTGTTACCCTGGATCCTCTTCAGCAGGACTGTTACCCTGGATACTCTTCAGTAGTACTGTTACCCTGGATACTCTTCAGTAGTACTGTTACCCTGGATACTCTTCAGTAGGTATTTTACCCTGGATACTCTTCAGTTGTTACCCTGAATACTCTTCAGTAGTACTGTTACCCTGGATACTCTACAGCAGTACTGTTACCCTGGATACTCTACAGCAGTACTGTTACCCTGGATACTCTTCAGTTGTTACCCTGAATACTCTTCAGTAGTACTGTTACCCTGAATACTCTACAGCAGTACTGTTACCCTGGATACTCTTCAGCAGGACTGTTACCCTGGATACTCTTCAGTAGTACTGTTACCCTGGATACTCTTCAGCAGGACTGTTACTCTGGATACTCTTCAGTAGTACTGTTACCCGGGATACTCTTCAGTAGTACTGTTACCATGGATACCCTTCAGTTGTTACCCTGGATACTCTTCATTAGGACTGTTACCCTGGATACTCTTCAGTAGTACTGTTACCCTGGATACTCTTCAGCAGTACTGTTACCCTGGATACTCTTCAGTTGTTACCCTGGATACTCTTCAGTAGTACTGTTACCCTGGATACTCTTCAGCAGGACTGTTACCATGGATACTCTTCAGTTGTTACCCTGGATACTCTTCAGCAGGACTGTTACCCTGGATACTCTTCAGTAGTACTGTTACCCTGGATACTCTTCAGCAGTACTGTTACCCTGGATACTCTTCAGCAGTACTGTTACCCTGGATACTCTTCAGTTGTTACCCTGGATACTCTTCAGCAGGACTGTTACCCTGGATACTCTTCAGTAGTACTGTTACCCTGGATACTCTTCAGTAGTACTGTTACCCTGGATACTCTTCAGTAGGTATTTTACCCTGGACACTCTTCAGTTGTTACCCTGAATACTCTTCAGTAGTACTGTTACCCTGGATACTCATCAGTAGTACTGTTACCCTGGATACTCTACAGCAGTACTGTTACCCTGGATACTCTTCAGCAGTACTGTTACCCTGGATACTCTTCAGCAGTACTGTTACCCTGGATACTCTTCAGCAGTACTGTTACCCTGGATACTCTTCAGTTGTTACCCTGGATACTCTTCAGTAGTACTGTTACCCTGGATACTCTTCAGCAGGACTGTTACCATGGATACTCTTCAGTTGTTACCCTGGATACTCTTCAGCAGGACTGTTACCCTGGATACTCTTCAGTAGTACTGTTACCCTGGATACTCTTCAGCAGTACTGTTACCCTGGATACTCTTCAGCAGTACTGTTACCCTGGATACTCTTCAGTTGTTACCCTGGATACTCTTCAGCAGTACTGTTACCCTGGATACTCTTCAGCAGTACTGTTACCATGGATACTCTTCAGCAGTACTGTTACCCTGGATACTCTTCAGTTGTTACCCTGGATACTCTTCAGCAGGACTGTTACTCTGGATACTCTTCAGCAGTACTGTTACCCTGGATACTCTTCAGCTTTCCACTTGCAATCAAATGACAGGTTTAGGCTTTAAGTTACTGTGACCAAGCCAGCAGGTGTCAGTATTCTTGGAGTCATCAGGCTTGGTATGTAGGATAGGCGTGACCCTATTTATATTGTATATGCTGGGATTACAGTATTTTACAATCACTTTGGCACTAATTTCAGAACCTTGATGTCCTTTTTCAAAACTCTAGACACAAAACTCACAACCAATGATCAAAATGCAAATTTTTCAATACTCTTTTAACACTTTTTCCAATTGCTTGGATACAATACACATAGAGCTAAGATCATTTGTTGATTGAACTAAAATCACCTGTTCAAAATGACACAACTTTCAAAGTATAACCATTTCACAATGCAATTCACACATTACAGTCTATTCATTTCGTTACAATGATCTAACTATCAATTGATACAACTGCTCAAATTGATAAGTAACTGTTGCGTTACTCTTAATGCATCGTTTTATGGAAACTGACAAACAATATTCCATGTTTAGATCATGAAAGTTTCAGGATAACGAGATCCATTGACACCAATTACCGTGGACCATGAACCAATTGGACGACATTATCTATGGATGTAATGTTTCATCATCATTCTTTATCAGACACTGTTTCTATGGTCCCATGTACCACTTTCCCAGACCATATTTTCAGATTTAACATTACTGTACACTCACCGGCCACTTTATTAGGTACACCTATCTAGTACTGGGTAGGACCCCCTTTTTGCCTCCACAAAAGCCTGAATTATTCACGGTGTTGTACGTTAAGAGATGCCCTTCTGCACACCACTGTTTTAAACAGCTGTTATTTGATCATTTGTGGCCTTTCTGTTCTGCTTGAATGAGTCTGGACATTGTCCTCTGACCTCTGACCTCTCTCATGAAACAAGGTGTTTTTGCCCGCAGAACTGCCGCATTAATGTGTTTTGTTTATCACACCATTCTCTGTAAACTCTAGAGACTGTAGTGCGGAAAACTCCCAGGAAGGCAGCTGTTTCTGAGATGCTGGAATCACCATGTGTGGCATCAACAATCATACCACGGTCAAAGTTGCTTAGATTACTCATCTTGCCTGTTCTAATGTTTGGTCGAACAACATCTAAAGCTCTCTACTCTATATACTCTATATATTGAGTTGCAGGCAGCCACATGATTCGCTGTTCGAATGTAACCTTCCTTGATGAGCTAAATCAGGTCTGTAGAGCTGATGGCATGACCTATGTCATTGTGTGGGATAATGTCAGGTTCTACCATGCTCAAATGGTGCAAGCATGGTTTCAGGCCCATCCACAATTTACCACTCTGTACTTACCCCCGTACTCTCCTTTCCTTAACCCGGTTGAGGAATTTTTCTCCACATGGAGGTGGAAGAGTATATGATAGGCGCCCTCACAAACAAGCCGCCCTTCTCCAGGCCATGGATGACGCATGCAATGACATCACGTCAGACCAGTGTCAGGCTTGGATTCGCCCAAAGATTCTTCCCAAGATGTTTGGCTAATGAAAACATCCATTGTGATGTGGATGAGAACCTGTGGCCAAATCCACAAGACAGGGTTGAGGGAAATATAGAAGTACAGTAATCAATCTTTTGTTCTGGTTTTTACAGGTGAGGAACACTGCAGTGATATTTTACAGTAAGCCAGGTGAGGAACACTGCAGCTGATATTTTACAGTAAGCCAGGTGAGGAACACTGCAGTGATGTTTTACAGTAAGCCAGGTGAGGAAGACTGCAGTGATGTTTTTCAGTAAGCCAGGTGAGGAACACTCCAGTGATGTTTTTACAGTAAGCCAGGTGAGGAAGACTGCAGAAGTGTTTTACAGTAAGCCAGGTGAGGAACACTGCAGTGATGTTTTACAGTAAGCCAGGTGAGGAAGAATGCAGAGATGTTTTTACATTAAGCCAGGTGAGGAACACTGCAGTGATGTTTTACAGTAATCCAGGTGAGGAAGACTGCAGTGATGTTTTACAGTAATCCAGGTGAGGAACACTGCAGTGATGTTTTACAGTAAGCCAGGTGAGGAACACTGCAGTGATGTTTTTACATTAAGCCAGGTGAGGAACACTGCAGTGATGTTTTACAGTAATCCAGGTGAGGAAGACTGCAGAAATGTTTTACAGTAAGCCAGGTGAGGAACACTGCAGTGATGTTTACAGTAAGCCAGGTGAGGAAGACTGCAGAGATGTTTTTCAGTAAGCCAGGTGAGGAACACTGCAGTGATGTTTTTACAGTAAGCCAGGTGAGGAAGACTGCAGTGATGTTTTTCAGTAAGCCAGGTGAGGAACACTGCAGTGATGTTTTACAGTAAGCCAGGTGAGGAAGACTGCAGTGATGTTTTTCAGTAAGCCAGGTGAGGAACACTGCAGTGATGTTTTACAGTAAGCCAGGAGAGGAACACTGCAGTGATGTTTTACAGTAAGCCAGGAGAGGAACACTGCAGTGATGTTTTACAGTAAGCCAGGAGAGGAACACTGCAGTGATGTTTTACAGTAAGCCAGGAGAGGAACACTGCAGTGATGTTTTACAGTAAGCCAGGAGAGGAACACTGCAGTGATGTTTTACAGTAAGCCAGGAGAGGAACACTGCAGTGATGTTTTACAGTAAGCCAGGTGAGGAACACTGCAGTGATGTTTTTACAGTAAGCCAGGAGAGGAACACTGCAGTGATGTTTTACAGTAAGCCAGGAGAGGAACACTGCAGTGATGTTTTACAGTAAGCCAGGAGAGGAACACTGCAGTGATGTTTTACAGTAAGCCAGGAGAGGAAGACTGCAGAAATGTTTTACAGTAAGCCAGGTGAGGAACATTGCAGTGATGTTTTACAGTAAGCCAGGTGAGGAAGACTGCAGAGATGTTTTTCAGTAAGCCAGGTGAGGAACACTGCAGTGATGTTTTTACAGTAAGCCAGGTGAGGAAGACTGCAGTGATGTTTTTCAGTAAGCCAGGTGAGGAACACTGCAGTGATGTTTTTACATTAAGCCAGGTGAGGAACACTGCAGTGATGTTTTACAGTAAGCCAGGTGAGGAAGACTGCAGTGATGTTTTACAGTAAGCCAGGTGAGGAACACTGCAGTGATGTTTTACAGTAAGCCAGGAGAGGAACACTGCAGTGATGTTTTACAGTAAGCCAGGAGAGGAACACTGCAGTGATGTTTTACAGTAAGCCAGGAGAGGAACACTGCAGTGATGTTTTACAGTAAGCCAGGTGAGGAACACTGCAGTGATGTTTTTACAGTAAGCCAGGAGAGGAACACTGCAGTGATGTTTTACAGTAAGCCAGGAGAGGAACACTGCAGTGATGTTTTACAGTAAGCCAGGAGAGGAACACTGCAGTGATGTTTTACAGTAAGCCAGGAGAGGAACACTGCAGTGATGTTTTACAGTAAGCCAGGAGAGGAACACTGCAGTGATGTTTTACAGTAAGCCAGGAGAGGAAGACTGCAGTGATGTTTTACAGTAAGCCAGGAGAGGAACACTGCAGTGATGTTTTACAGTAAGCCAGGAGAGGAACACTGCAGTGATGTTTTACAGTAAGCCAGGAGAGGAACACTGCAGTGATGTTTTACAGTAAGCCAGGTGAGGAACACTGCAGTGATGTTTTACAGTAAGCCAGGTGAGGAACACTGCAGTGATGTTTTACAGTAAGCCAGGAGAGGAACACTGCAGTGATGTTTTACAGTAAGCCAGGAGAGGAACACTGCAGTGATGTTTTTACAGTAAGCCAGGAGAGGAACACTGCAGTGATGTTTTTACAGTAAGCCAGGAGAGGAACACTGCAGTGATGTTTTACAGTAAGCCAGGAGAGGCACACTGCAGTGATGTTTTACAGTAAGCCAGGAGAGGAACACTGCAGTGATGTTTTACAGTAAGCCAGGAGAGGAACACTGCAGTGATGTTTTACAGTAAGCCAGGAGAGGAACACTGCAGTGATGTTTTACAGTAAGCCAGGAGAGGAACACTGCAGTGATGTTTTACAGTAAGCCAGGAGAGGAACACTGCAGTGATGTTTTACAGTAAGCCAGGAGAGGAACACTGCAGTGATGTTTTACAGTAAGCCAGGAGAGGAACACTGCAGTGATGTTTTACAGTAAGCCAGGAGAGGAACACTGCAGTGATGTTTTACAGTAAGCCAGGAGAGGAACACTGCAGTGATGTTTTACAGTAAGCCAGGAGAGGAACACTGCATTTGACCTTTACCTGTTTTTTCTTTTTTTGATGCTAAATATTTTTGCTTTGATTCAAAGAATTTCATCAATAAATGTCATATTTTGTTCAAGGATTCCACTGTGTCTGTAGTACTCTCTCTACTAGTTATTTTACAGTGATGTATTTACGTGTAGTAGTGGAACAGTTGTTAAAGTACTATGTGAATTTCACCAGGTTCATATAATCAATATGTCGTGTTGATTCGTTATTATGCCCTGCCTGCATCCTGGGAGAAGGGGAGCGTGTACTTACGTTTTGCCCTGCGTGCTCGTGCTCAAATCATTTCGATGTACTGAGAGAGGTAGGCACGCCTTTTCTGTCTTCAGAAACGTTTGATTCTTTTAAGTACAAAGTCATACACACAGTGTTCTCTTCATGAATAATGATGTATATTTAGAGGTTACTCATAAGCGGATGGTATTGTTAAGGTGCACTTGTAATTGTACTTTTTAGGATGATATCAACATTCTGAATTCAACATGTGGTTAATAGCTAGTTAAAGTATTAGCAGGCTATTGTATGTGTGAACGATGGCTAGCTCCTCGAATGATCCCAGTCCCTCCTATTGTGCATCTGTTGTAGAAAGAGGCGACGATTCTCGGAACATAATGTGGCTCTACAAATGTTTGATTTCCTTGTGGATGCAGATGCAGGATGCAGAGAGTCAGTTCTGCTTGATTAAAACTACCTGATCTCCAAAGTCCCACATCTATAGTCTCATTCAACCAACACACAACGCAGAGCTACAGCGGTGTAGTACAGCACCGGTTACAGTAGCATAATGAAACACGTATCACATATTTTGTACTACAATATTTAATGATTGTACCAACAACTACACAGCGAAACTATCGGTATCTTGTGTGTGGGTGATCTAAATGAGTGTTCCTATGGTATTTCATGATAAATTAGTTATTTGAACCAATGACTCTGCCAGTGCAAGATTTCCTTAAAGATATGAATGCACAATGCAATGTTTTGAACATTGGACAGCCTGTGTTACAAGTGATGACCGTTTTGAGTTTTGTGTCTAGAGTTTTGAAAAATTACCACAAGGTTCTGAAATTAGTGCCAAAGTGATTGTTAAAAACTGTAACACAGCTGAACGTTGAGGTTGTCAGCATTCACTGTTTGTTCAGACTTAGGAATAAGCTACCATTAAACTCTTTAGCTTTTCAGCTCAGGACTATTTGTGTGTGTGTGTGTGTTGTATATAAATTGTCTGTCTGCCACATTAAAGTTTGGAGTCAGTCTCTACTCCAGCCCCATGGGTCACAAAACATGAAGCCTGTTTCCTTGAAATATGACCAGAATTTTCACATGTTACCTTACAAAATCCCCCATGCTTACCATCCTACATTTAAAAACATACTACAGAACATTGATATACTATAGTAGTTACAATAAGGTTTTTTTGCCGTCTTTCTGTACTATTTATTTATAGTGTTTTGGTTTTTTGACATAGAAGTGGGGGCTTTGTCCTTGAGGAAACCTTCGACAAATACATGAAGATGACATTTTCCATTATCTGTAGTCAGGGCAAACTGGAGTCTGATCGAAGAGTTCACAATCGGATGCTCTTTTCTATAACCTGTAGGTAGGTAGGTAGGGGGGTAGGTAGGGGGGTGGGTAGGTAGGTAGGTAGGGGGGTGGGTAGGTAGGTAGGTAGGGGGGTGGGTAGGTAGGTAGGTAGGGGGGTGTGTAGGTAGGTAGGTAGGGGGGTGTGTAGGTAGGTAGGTAGGTAGGGGGGTGTGTAGGTAGGTAGGGAGGTAGGGGGGTGTGTAGGTAGGTAGGTAGGTAGGTAGGGGGGTGTGTAGGTAGGTAGGTAGGTAGGGGGGTGTGTAGGTAGGTAGGGAGGTAGGGGTGTGTGTAGGTAGGTAGGTAGGGGGGTGTGTAGGTAGGTAGGTAGGTAGGTAGGGGGGTGTGTAGGTAGGTAGGTAGGGGGGTGTGTAGGTAGGTAGGTAGGTAGGGGGGTGGGTAGGTAGGTAGGGGGGTGTGTAGATAGGTAGGTAGGTAGGGGGGTGTGTAGGTAGGTAGGTAGGTAGGTAGGGGGGTGTGTAGGTAGGTAGGTAGGGGGTGGGTAGGTAGGTAGGTAGGGGGTGTGTAGGTAGGTAGGTAGGTAGGTAGGGGGGTGTGTAGGTAGGTAGGTAGGGGGGTGTGTAGGTAGGTAGGTAGGTAGGTAGGGGGTGTGTAGGTAGGTAGGTAGGTAGGGGGGTGTGTAGGTAGGTAGGTAGGGGGGTGTGTAGGTAGGTAGGTAGGGGGGGTGTGTAGGTAGGTAGGTAGGGGGGTGTGTAGGTAGGTAGGTAGGGGGGTGTGTAGGTAGGTAGGTAGGTAGGTAGGTAGGTAGGTAGGGGGGTGTGTAGGTAGGTAGGTAGGGGGGTGGGTAGGTGGGTAGGTAGGTAGGGGGGGGGGTGTAGGTAGGTAGGTAGGGGGGTGGGTAGGTGGGTAGGTAGGTAGGGGGGTGTGTAGGTAGGGAGGTAGGTAGGACTGGGATCTGAACGGATAGGTCAGAGCTTCTGCTCTATACTTTAACCTGTAGGTAGGTAGGTGGGTAGGTAGGTAGGTAGGTAGCGGGGTGTGTAGGTAGGTAGGTAGGTCGGTAGGTAGGGGGTGTGTAGGTAGGTAGGGAGGTAGGACTGGGATCTGAACGGATAGGTCAGAGCTTCTGCTCTATACTTTAACGTGTAGGTAGGTAGGTAGGGGGGTGGGTAGGTGGGTAGGTAGGTAGGTAGGTAGGTAGGTGGGTGGGTAGGTAGGTAGGGAGGTAGGTAGGTAGGACTGGGATCTGAACGGATAGGTCAGAGCTTCTGCTCTATACTTTAACCTGTAGGTAGGTAGGTAGGGGGGTGGGTAGGTGGGTAGGTAGGTAGGTAGGTGAGTGGGTAGGTAGGTAGGTAGGACTGGGATCTGAACGGATAGGTCAGAGCTTCTGCTCCAGACTTTAACCTGTAGGTAGGTAGGTAGGTAGGTAGGTAGGGGGGTGGGTAGGTGGATAGGTAGGGGGGTAGGTAGGTAGGTAGGGAGGTAGGTAGGTAGGACTGGTATCTGAACGGATAGGTCAGAGCTTCTGCTCTATACTTTAACCTGTAGGTAGGTAGGTAGGTAGGGGGGTGGGTAGGTGGGTAGGTAGGTAGGTAGGTGAGTGGGTAGGTAGGTAGGTAGGTGGGACTGGGATCTGAACGGATAGGTCAGAGCTTCTGCTCTATACTTAAACCTGTAGGTAGGTAGGTAGGTAGGTAGGTGGGTAGGTAGGTGGGTAGGTAGGTAGGTAGGTAGCGGGGTGTGTAGGTAGGTAGGTAGGGTCGGTAGGTAGGGGGGTGTGTAGGTAGGTAGGGAGGTAGGACTGGGATCTGAACGGATAGGTCAGAGCTTCTGCTCTATACTTTAACCTGTAGGTAGGTAGGTAGGGGGGTGGGTAGGTGGGTAGGTAGGTAGGTAGGTAGGTAGGTGGGTGGGTAGGTAGGTAGGGGGGTAGGTAGGTAGGACTGGGATCTGAACGGATAGGTCAGAGCTTCTGCTCTATACTTTAACCTGTAGGTAGGTAGGTAGGTAGGTAGGTGGGTAGGTAGGTAGGTAGGTAGGTAGCGGGGTGTGTAGGTAGGTAGGTAGGTCGGTAGGTAGGGGGGTGTGTAGGTAGGTAGGGAGGTAGGACTGGGATCTGAACGGATAGGTCAGAGCTTCTGCTCTATACTTTAACCTGTAGGTAGGTAGGTAGGGGGGTGGGTAGGTGGGTAGGTAGGTAGGTAGGTAGGTAGGTAGGTAGGTAGGTAGGTAGGTGGGTGGGTAGGTAGGTAGGTAGGGAGGTAGGTAGGACTGGGATCTGAACGGATAGGTCAGAGATTCTGCTCTATTCTTTAACCTGTAGGTAGGGGGGTAGGTAGGGGGGTGGGTAGGTGGGTAGGTAGGTAGGTAGGTGAGTGGGTAGGTAGGTAGGTAGGTAGGTAGGACTGGGATCTGAACGGATAGGTAAGAGCTTTTGCTCTATACTTTAACCTGTAGGTAGGTAGGTAGGTAGGTAGGTAGGTAGGTAGGGGGGTAGGTAGGTAGGTGGGTGGGTAGGTAGGTAGGTAGGGAGGTAGGTAGGACTGGGATCTGAACGGATAGGTCAGAGCTTCTGCTCTATACTTTAACCTGTAGGTAGGTAGGTAGCGGGGTGGGTAGGTGGGTAGGTAGGTAGGTAGGTAGGTAGGTGGGTGGGTAGGTAGGTAGGTAGGTAGGTAGGGAGGTAGGTAGGACTGGGATCTGAACGGATAGGTCAGAGATTCTGCTCTATACTTTAACCTGTAGGTAGGGGGGTAGGTAGGGGGGTGGGTAGGTGGGTAGGTAGGTAGGTAGGTAGGTAGGTAGGTGGGTGGGTAGGTAGGTAGGTAGGTAGGTAGGGAGGTAGGTAGGTAGGTAGGTAGGACTGGGATCTGAACGGATAGGTCAGAGCGTCTGCTCTATACTTTAACCTGTAGGTAGGTAGGTAGGTAGGGGGGTGGGTAGGTGGATAGGTAGGGGGGTAGGTAGGTAGGTAGGACTGGGATCTGAACGGATAGGTCAGAGCTTCTGCTCTATACTTTAACCTGTAGGTAGGTAGGTAGGTAGGTAGGGGGGTGGGTAGGTGGGTAGGTAGGTAGGTAGGGGGGTGGGTAGGTGGGTAGGTAGGTAGGTAGGTAGGTAGGTAGGTGAGTGGGTAGGTAGGTAGGTAGGACTGGGATCTGAACGGATAGGTCAGAGCTTCTGCTCTATACTTTAACCTGTAGGTAGGTAGGTAGGTAGGTAGGTAGGTAGGTAGGTAGGTAGGTAGGTAGGTGAGTGGGTAGGTAGGTAGGTAGGACTGGGATCTGAACGGATAGGTCAGAGCTTCTGCTCTATACTTTAACCTGTAGGTAGGTAGGTAGGTAGGTAGGTAGGTGGGTAGGTAGGTAGGTAGGTAGGGAGGTAGGTAGGACTGGGATCTGAACGGATAGGTCAGAGCTTCTGCTCTATACTTTAACCTGTAGGTAGGTAGGTAGGTAGGGGGGTGGGTAGTTGGGTAGGTAGGTAGGTAGGGGGGTGGGTAGGTGGGTAGGTAGGTAGGTAGGTAGGTGAGTGGGTAGGTAGGTAGGTAGGACTGGGATCTGAACGGATAGGTCAGAGCTTCTGCTCTATACTTTAACCTGTAGGTAGGTAGGTAGGTAGGTAGGTAGGTAGGTAGGTGAGTGGGTAGGTAGGTAGGTAGGACTGGGATCTGAACGGATAGGTCAGAGCTTCTGCTCTATACTTTAACCTGTAGGTAGGTAGGTAGGTAGGTAGGTAGGTGGGTAGGTAGGTAGGTAGGTAGGGAGGTAGGTAGGACTGGGATCTGAACGGATAGGTCAGAGCTTCTGCTCTATACTTTAACCTGTAGGTAGGTAGGTAGGTAGGTAGGGGGGTGGGTAGTTGGGTAGGTAGGTAGGTAGGTAGGTGGGTAGGTAGGTAGGTAGGTAGGTAGGTAGGTAGGTAGGTAGATAGGTAGGTAGGTAGGTAGGTAGGTAGGTGGATAGGTAGGTAGGTAGGTAGGTAGGTAGCGGGGTGTGTAGGTAGGTAGGTAGGTCGGTAGGTAGGGGGGTGTGTAGGTAGGTAGGGAGGTAGGACTGGGATCTGAACGGATAGGTCAGAGCTTCTGCTCTATACTTTAACCTGTAGGTAGGTAGGTAGGTAGGGGGGTGGGTAGTTGGGTAGGTAGGTAGGTAGGTAGGTGGGTAGGTAGGTAGGTAGGTAGGTAGGTAGGTAGATAGGTAGGTAGGTAGGTAGGTAGGTAGGTAGGTAGGTAGGTAGGTGGGTAGGTAGGTAGGTAGGTAGGTAGGTAGGGAGGTAGGTAGGTAGGACTGGGATCTGAACGGATAGGTCAGAGCTTCTGCTCTATACTTTAACCTGTAGGTAGGTAGGTAGGTAGGGGGGTGGGTAGTTGGGTAGGTAGGTAGGTAGGTAGGTGGGTAGGTAGGTAGGTAGGTAGGTAGGTAGGTAGATAGGTAGGTAGGTAGGTAGGTAGGTAGGTAGGTGGATAGGTAGGTAGGTAGGTAGGTAGGTAGCGGGGTGTGTAGGTAGATAGGTAGGTAGGTAGGTAGGTAGGTGGATAGGTAGGTAGGTAGGTAGGTAGCTAGGTAGCGGGGTGTGTAGGTAGGTAGGTAGGTCGGTAGGTAGGGGGGTGTGTAGGTAGGTAGGGAGGTAGGACTGGGATCTGAACGGATAGGTCAGAGCTTCTGCTCTATACTTTAACCTGTAGGTAGGTAGGTAGGGGGGTGGGTAGGTGGGTAGGTAGGTAGGTAGGTAGGTAGGTAGGTAGGTAGGTAGGTGGGTGGGTAGGTAGGTAGGTAGGGAGGTAGGTAGGACTGGGATCTGAACGGATAGGTCAGAGATTCTGCTCTATTCTTTAACCTGTAGGTAGGGGGGTAGGTAGGGGGGTGGGTAGGTGGGTAGGTAGGTAGGTAGGTGAGTGGGTAGGTAGGTAGGTAGGTAGGACTGGGATCTGAACGGATAGGTCAGAGCTTTTGCTCTATACTTTAACCTGTAGGTAGGTAGGTAGGTAGGTAGGTAGGTAGGGGGGGTAGGTAGGTAGGTGGGTGGGTAGGTAGGTAGGTAGGGAGGTAGGTAGGACTGGGATCTGAACGGATAGGTCAGAGCTTCTGCTCTATACTTTAACCTGTAGGTAGGTAGGTAGCGGGGTGGGTAGGTGGGTAGGTAGGTAGGTAGGTAGGTAGGTAGGTAGGTGGGTGGGTAGGTAGGTAGGTAGGGAGGTAGGTAGGACTGGGATCTGAACGGATAGGTCAGAGATTCTGCTCTATACTTTAACCTGTAGGTAGGGGGGTAGGTAGGGGGGTGGGTAGGTGGGTAGGTAGGTAGGTAGGTAGGTAGGTAGGTAGGTAGGTGGGTGGGTAGGTAGGTAGGTAGGTAGGTAGGTAGGTAGGGAGGTAGGGAGGTAGGTAGGTAGGTAGGTAGGACTGGGATCTGAACGGATAGGTCAGAGCGTCTGCTCTATACTTTAACCTGTAGGTAGGTAGGTAGGTAGGGGGGGTGGGTAGGTGGATAGGTAGGGGGGTAGGTAGGTAGGTAGGACTGGGATCTGAACGGATAGGTCAGAGCTTCTGCTCTATACTTTAACCTGTAGGTAGGTAGGTAGGTAGGTAGGGGGGTGGGTAGGTGGGTAGGTAGGTAGGTAGGGGGGTGGGTAGGTGGGTAGGTAGGTAGGTAGGTAGGTAGGTAGGTAGGTAGGTGAGTGGGTAGGTAGGTAGGTAGGACTGGGATCTGAACGGATAGGTCAGAGCTTCTGCTCTATACTTTAACCTGTAGGTAGGTAGGTAGGTAGGTAGGTAGGTAGGTAGGTAGGTAGGTAGGTAGGTAGGTGAGTGGGTAGGTAGGTAGGTAGGACTGGGATCTGAACGGATAGGTCAGAGCTTCTGCTCTATACTTTAACCTGTAGATAGGTAGGTAGGTAGGTAGGTAGGTAGGTAGGTAGGTAGGTGGGTAGGTAGGTAGGTAGGTAGGGAGGTAGGTAGGACTGGGATCTGAACGGATAGGTCAGAGCTTCTGCTCTATACTTTAACCTGTAGGTAGGTAGGTAGGTAGGGGGGTGGGTAGTTGGGTAGGTAGGTAGGTAGGGGGGTGGGTAGGTGGGTAGGTAGGTAGGTAGGTAGGTAGGTAGGTGAGTGGGTAGGTAGGTAGGTAGGACTGGGATCTGAACGGATAGGTCAGAGCTTCTGCTCTATACTTTAACCTGTAGGTAGGTAGGTAGGTAGGTAGGTAGGTAGGTAGGTAGGTAGGTAGGTAGGTAGGTAGGTAGGTAGGTAGGTAGGTAGGTAGGTGAGTGGGTAGGTAGGTAGGTAGGACTGGGATCTGAACGGATAGGTCAGAGCTTCTGCTCTATACTTTAACCTGTAGGTAGGTAGGTAGGTAGGTAGGTAGGTGGGTAGGTAGGTAGGTAGGTAGGGAGGTAGGTAGGACTGGGATCTGAACGGATAGGTCAGAGCTTCTGCTCTATACTTTAACCTGTAGGTAGGTAGGTAGGTAGGGGGGTGGGTAGTTGGGTAGGTAGGTAGGTAGGTAGGTGGGTTGGTAGGTAGGTAGGTAGGTAGGTAGATAGGTAGGTAGGTCGGTAGGTAGGTGGATAGGTAGGTAGGTAGGTAGGTAGGTAGCGGGGTGTGTAGGTAGGTAGGTAGGTCGGTAGGTAGGGGGGTGTGTAGGTAGGTAGGGAGGTAGGACTGGGATCTGAACGGATAGGTCAGAGCTTCTGCTCTATACTTTAACCTGTAGGTAGGTAGGTAGGGGGGTAGGTAGGTAGGTAGATAGGTGGGTGGGTAGGTAGGTAGGTAGGGAGGTAGGTAGGACTGGGATCTGAACGGATAGGTCAGACCTTCTGCTCTATACTTTAACCTGTAGGCAGGGGGGTGGGTAGGTAGGTAGGTAGGTAGGTAGGTAGGTAGGTAGGTAGGTAGGTAGGTAGGTAGGTGGGTAGGTAGGTAGGTAGGGAGGTAGGTAGGACTGGGATCTGAACGGATAGGTCAGAGCTTCTGCTCTATACTTTAACCTGTAGGTAGGTAGGTAGGTAGGGGGGTGGGTAAGTGGGTAGGTAGGTAGGTAGGTAGGTAGGTAGGTGGGTGGGTAGGTAGGTAGCAAGGTAGGTAGGACTGGGATCTGAACGGATAGGTCAGAGCTTCTGCTCTATACTTTAACCTGTAGGTAGGTAGGTAGGGGGGTGGGTAGGTGGGTAGGTAGGTAGGTAGGTGTGTGGGTAGGTAGGTAGGTAGGACTGGGATCTGAACGGATAGGTCAGAGCTTCTGCTCCAGACTTTAACCTGTAGGTAGGTAGGTAGGTAGGTAGGTAGGTAGGTAGGTAGGGGGGTGGGTAGGTGGATAGGTAGGGGGGTAGGTAGGTAGGTAGGGAGGTAGGTAGGTAGGACTGGTATCTGAACGGATAGGTCAGAGCTTCTGCTCTATACTTTAACCTGTAGGTAGGTAGGTAGGTAGGGGGGTGGGTAGGTGGGTAGGTAGGTAGGTAGGTGAGTGGGTAGGTAGGTAGGTAGGTGGGACTGGGATCTGAACGGATAGGTCAGAGCTTCTGCTCTATACTTTAACCTGTAGGTAGGTAGGTAGGTAGGTGGGTAGGTAGGTAGGTAGGTAGCGGGGTGTGTAGGTAGGTAGGTAGGTCGGTAGGTAGGGGGGTGTGTAGGTAGGTAGGGAGGTAGGACTGGGATCTGAACGGATAGGTCAGAGCTTCTGCTCTATACTTTAACCTGTAGGTAGGTAGGTAGGGGGGTGGGTAGGTGGGTAGGTAGGTAGGTAGGTAGGTGGGTGGGTAGGTAGGTAGGGGGGTAGGTAGGTAGGACTGGGATCTGAACGGATAGGTCAGAGCTTCTGCTCTATACTTTAACCTGTAGGTAGGTAGGTAGGTTGGTAGGTGGGTAGGTAGGTAGGTAGGTAGGTAGCGGGGTGTGTAGGTAGGTAGGTAGGTCGGTAGGTAGGGGGGTGTGTAGGTAGGTAGGGAGGTAGGACTGGGATCTGAACGGATAGGTCAGAGCTTCTGCTCTATACTTTAACCTGTAGGTAGGTAGGTAGGGGGGTGGGTAGGTGGGTAGGTAGGTAGGTAGGTAGGTAGGTAGGTGGGTGGGTAGGTAGGTAGGTAGGTAGGGAGGTAGGTAGGACTGGGATCTGAACGGATAGGTCAGAGATTCTGCTCTATTCTTTAACCTGTAGGTAGGGGGGTAGGTAGGGGGGTGGGTAGGTGGGTAGGTAGGTAGGTAGGTGAGTGGGTAGGTAGGTAGGTAGGTAGGTAGGACTGGGATCTGAACGGATAGGTCAGAGCTTTTGCTCTATACTTTAACCTGTAGGTAGGTAGGTAGGTAGGTAGGTAGGGGGGTAGGTAGGTAGGTAGGTGGGTGGGTAGGTAGGTAGGTAGGGAGGTAGGTAGGACTGGGATCTGAACGGATAGGTCAGAGCTTCTGCTCTATACTTTAACCTGTAGGTAGGTAGGTAGCGGGGTGGGTAGGTGGGTAGGTAGGTAGGTAGGTAGGTAGGTAGGTAGGTAGGTGGGTGGGTAGGTAGGTAGGTAGGGAGGTAGGTAGGACTGGGATCTGAACGGATAGGTCAGAGATTCTGCTCTATACTTTAACCTGTAGGTAGGGGGGTAGGTAGGGGGGTGGGTAGGTGGGTAGGTAGGTAGGTAGGTAGGTAGGTAGGTAGGTAGGTAGGTAGGTAGGTGGGTGGGTAGGTAGGTAGGTAGGTAGGTAGGTAGGTAGGTAGGTAGGGAGGTAGGTAGGTAGGTAGGACTGGGATCTGAACGGATAGGTCAGAGCGTCTGCTCTATACTTTAACCTGTAGGTAGGTAGGTAGGTAGGTAGGTAGGTAGGTAGGTAGGTAGGTAGGTGGGTGGGTAGGTAGGTAGGTAGGTAGGTGGGTGGGTAGGTAGGTAGGTAGGTAGGTGGGTGGGTAGGTAGGTAGGTAGGTAGGGAGGTAGGTAGGTAGGTAGGACTGGGATCTGAACGGATAGGTCAGAGCTTCTGCTCTATACTTTAACTGTAGGGAACACAATTTGGTCTCTATTTACATTGAAATTGGCACATGGGGAGGGGAATGGGTGAGGTATATGCAAATGAGGTACCTGAGTATTACTATAGTTAATTAACATTAACATATCCTATGGAATACTACACAATTGTGTAGTAAGTACTAAATCAAATCAAATCAAATCAAATTTATTTATATAGCCCTTCGTACATCAGCTGATATCTCAACGTGCTGTACAGAAACCCAGCCTAAAACCCCAAACAGCAAGCAATGCAGGTGTAGAAGCACGGTGGCTAGGAAAAACTCCCTAGAAAGGCCAATACCTAGGAAGAAACCTAGAGAGGAACCAGGCTATGTGGGGTGGCCAGTCCTCTTCTGGCTGTGCCGGGTAGAGATTATAACAGAACATGGCCAAGATGTTCAAATGTTCATAAATGACCAGCATGGTCGAATAATAATAAGGCAGAACAGTTGAAACTGGAGCAGCAGCACAGATTGAAGGAATACAATAGCATGTTGTCACGATTTACTAGGAGTGGTGGGTGGAATCAGGCGCAGAGAGCAGGGTTCAGTAGATTGTCAATTTATTCTCCGGCGCACAAAAACGGTCACGCCAACACACAGGGCGCATACAATAGACCAGCCCAAACACAGGACCAAAATAGTCTGGAGAATAACGACACGAAAACCCACCATACAACAGAGTAACAAAAAACAATCCTGCACAAAACAAGGGCGGGACAACCTACTATATATAAGGACGCTAATTAAACTAAAATACACACAGGTGAAACTAATAAGACAAAACCAACAGACAAACGAAAAAGGGATCGGTAGGGGCTAGTAGGACGGTGACGACGACCGCCGAGCACTCCCCGAACAGGCAGGGGAGCCAACTTCGGCGTAAGTCGTGACACATGTACTATAGTATTCTACAGTATACTACAGTTTACTACAGAATTCTACAGTAAGTACTGCAGTATTCTATAGTAAACTGTAGTAAAAAAAAAATGTATGTGGGATCAATCTCAATGTTTTCCATGAAATGTATCATGTGTCCCTTATCCTGGTTCCATCTTAAATGGCACCCTGTACTGTGCTATAGGCTCTGGTCAGAAGTATTGTGCAGTCACTCTGCCCCCTGTGGCTAGCCATGGGCTGTCTCTAAACTCCGAGAAATAAGGAACACAACTTTATTAAAAATAATAAGTAAATACATATGTATATATATACATTTATGTCCGTCAGCCAGTTAGGTTTTATCGTCTCAGTGATGTCGTTCGTTTCCTCTGTGTGTGTGTGTGTGTGTGTGTGTGTGTGTGTGTGAGAGAGAGTATTCATCTCCCAGGGTCTCATTATGTTCTGTGTAGTAAATATTTACTGAGTCATGTAGAGCTGCAGTCAGAAATGACTGAAATGTCAATAAAGTCTATCAGTCAGAGCAGGCCTTGGGTTCAAATACTATTTGACTTCTTTCAAAGACTACCTGTGCTTGATTGATCTTTCCTGGCATAATGGAAAATATTTTTATAGCAGAAAATACATAACACCAAGCCTCTGGCTCTCTAGAAAGGCTAAAGCATAATCTCAGAGTTTTATTTTAATGAATTAGACTAACATTTGAATCCATGTCTGTCGGAGTCTGTTCCTGATGTTTATATAGAAGAAATCTGCCCTCTGTACAGATGTTGTGTGTGTATGTCCGTGTGTGTGTGTGCCAGTGTGTGTGTCCGTGTTTGTCCGTGTGTGTGTGTGTGTGTCCGTGTGTGTGTGTGTGTGTGTGTCCGTGTTTGTGTGTGTCCGTGTGTGTGTGTCTGTGTGTGTGTGAGCGTGTATGTGTGTGTGTCTGTGTGTGAGTGTGTCCGTGTGTCCGTGTGTCCGTGTGTATGTCCATGTGTGTGTGTGTCCGTGTGTGTGTGTGTCTCTCTGTGTGTGTGTCCGTGTGTGTGTCCGTGTGTGTCCATGTCCGTGTGTGTTGTCATTGGTTTCTAGGTTTGTCTCATTCCCGGGGGCTGCCGAAGTCACTGAAATGGAAATGGCAATACCGGCAGGTCTATCCGTCTCAGACTAGGTTCACGTACACTACATGACCAAAAGTATGTGGACACCTGCTAGTCAAACATCTCATTCCAATATCATGGGCATTAATATGGAGTTGGTTCCCCCCTTTTGCTATGGAGTTGGTTCATATGGAGTTGGTTCCCCCCATTTCAGTATGGACCTCGGCTTTGTGCTCGGGGGCATCGGGGGCATCGGGGGCATCGGGGGCAAAATCAGGAAATGGCCTTCCTCTATCTGTTGCCACAAAGTTGGAAGCACAGAATCATCTAGAATGTAATTGTGTGCTGTAGCGTTAAGATTTCCCTTCACTGGAATTAAGGGGCCCGAACCATGAAAAAACAGACCATTATTCCTCGTCCACCAAACTTTACAGTTGACACTTTGCATTTGGACAGGTAGCGTCCTCCTGGCATCCATCAAACCCAGATTCGTCCGTCAGACTGCCAGATGGTGAAGTGTGATTCATCACTCCAGAGACCACGTTTCCACAGTTCCTGAGTCCAATGGCGGTGAGTTTTACACCACTCCAGCCGACGCTTGGCATTGCGCATGGTGATCTTAGGCTTGTGTGCGGCTGCTCTACCATGGAAACCCATTTCAATAAGCTCCAGATGTAGAGTTATTGTGCTGACGGTGCTTCCAGAGGTTTTTATGCTCTACTCGCTTCAACAACCAGTGATCCTTCTCTGTGAGCATGTGTTTCCTACCACTTCTGTGTATAACTATTGGGATACTGGTATTGTCCCGAACCTACTGCCAAGTGTTCAACCTTTAGTTATTTTGTTATGTCTTTTGTTTTAGTCAGTTTTGGTCAGGTGAGTTGGGTGGGTTGTCTATGTTCTTTTTTCTATAATTTGGGATTTTCTGTGTTTGGCCTGGTATGGTTCTCAATCAGAGGCAGCTGTCAATCGTTGTCCCTGATTGAGAACCATACCTGGTTTGACTTTTGAGTTGTGGGTGTTTATTTTCCGTGTTAGTGTCTGTGCCACACGGGACTGTTTCGAGTTTGATTTACATCACGTTTATTGTTTTGTTCAGTGTTCGTTATTCATTAAAAAACACTTATCATGCTGCGTTTTGGTCCTCCGATTCTTCATGCTACTTCTCTTCGTCAGAAGAGGCCCTACTGTTTGATATACTGTTAGTGTTGGCTCTAGCTTACCTGGAGTGGCAGGTGGGCGGGGGGTACCACTTTGGCACTCTTCCATTGGTTCATTGCGCCAGGAAAGATAGTATTTTGATACTAATTCTAATGTAATGCATTTACAAACAGCACGTATGTGTGTGTGTGTGTGTGTGTGTGTGTGTGTGTGTGTGTGTTTGTGTGTGTGTGTGTGTGTGTGTGTGTGTGTGTGTGTGTGTGTGTGTGTGTGTGTGTGTTTGTGTGTGTGTGTGTGTGTGTGTGTGTGTGTGTGTTTGTGTGTGTGTGTGTGTGTGTGTGTGTGTGTGTGTGTGTGTGTGTGTGTGTGTGTGTGTGTGTGTGTGTGTGTGTGTGTGTGTGTGTGTGTGTGTGTGTGCGTGTGTGTCTTTGTCTGCATAATCACACCGCATCACAAACGTGTCAGTCCATAATGACGACTGCTTAGTCTGTTGCTTCTGATGATATTATTTAAATCTGCAATCTGCAATCTGCTCTTCAAAGGCCATTTCAATGATACCCAGTCATTATTTTGTGGGCTGCCGTTTGGCCTGAAAAACAAAATGACAGATTGTGCATTTAGTCTCCCTTACCAGAGACGGTTTAATCCTCTCAGACAACACATATATTACATTGGGCATTCTCTATGCATGTAGGAACATAATTAATATTTCATTTACGGATAGTTCCTTCGCAAAATAGGTGTTTTTATCTTCAAGGGACGCAACACGTGTTAATAAGGCAGTAAGTCTTCTTCACCCTTCATTTAACATATGAATAACCTCTTCGTATATTTTATGAACAACATGTCTGCTACATGTTAGATAACAGCATTTTCCTCACTGGACCCTCAAGTTACCATGGCAGCCTGCAGTGAAGAATGAGCCAATTATCAAGTGATGATTCATTGTACTGAGTTTTTAGTCGTCATTCGATCATTTTAAAGTAAGTACAATTTAATACATTTCTAATTCTAGTCAGTTCAATAAGGACTTAATTTCTCCTCTCTGGGACGATTAAGGAAGGGATTATCAGATCACAAAGAGTAACATCCTCCACATTCAATACAAGACCTCCTATGTCTCCCCCTTAGTCCCCTACTGTACAATGCATAAACCAATGGTATACAATGATAATCAATGGTATTGGTGATCTCCACAAACCTCCCGTTACCCCTAAACATCCTTACCATACAATACAATACAATACATAACGGATCTAAATGTATTTTTCAGTATTGTAGGCTTGATCTACTGTGTGGCCCAACTAAAGAAGGACACTGAAGGTAGACAAGCAATTAAAAGAGAAACCATTAGATCGGTTTGAGATACATTCATGTCCAAATTCGCTGACAGCAGTGTCAGTTTGATAGTATAATGTGGATGAGGACGTGGCTCGGATGAGGACGTGGCTTGGATGAGGATGTGGCTTGGATGAGGATATGACTTGGATGAGGACATGGATTGGATGAGGACAAGGCTTGGATGAGGATATGACTTGGATGAGGATATGGTTTGGATGAGGACAAGGCTTGGATGAGGATATGACTTGGATGAGGACATGGATTGGATGATGACATGGATTGGATGTGGCTTGGATGAGGACATAGATTGGATAATGATATGGCTTGGATGTAGCTTGGATGAGGACATGGCTTGGATGAGGACATGGATTGGATGAGGACATGGATTGGATGAGGACATGGCTTGGATGAGGACATGGCTTGGATGAGGACATGGATTGGATGAGGACATGGCTTGGATGAGGACATGGCTTGGATGAGGACATGGCTTGGATGAGGACATGGATTGGATGAGGACATGGCTAGGATGAGGACATGGCTTGGATGAGGACATGGCTTGGATGAGGACATGGATTGGATGGGGACATAGCTTGGATGAGGACATGGATTGGATGAGGACATGGCTTGGATGAGGACATGGCTTGGATGAGGACATGGACCGGATAAGGACATGGACGGGATGAGGACATGGCTTGGATGAGGACATGGCTTGGATGAGGACATGGATTGGATGAGGACATGGATTGGATGGGGACATAGCTTGGATGAGGACATGGATTGGATGAGGACATGGCTTGGATGAGGACATGGCTTGGATAAGGACATGGATTGGATGAGGACATGGACGGGATGAGGACATGGACGGGATGAGGACATGGATTGGATGAGGACATGGCTTGGATGAGGACATGGCTTGGATGAGGACATGGCTTGGATGAGGACATGGATTGGATGAGGACATGGCTAGGATGAGGACATTGCTTGGATGAGGACATGGCTTGGATGAGGACATGGATTGGATGGGGACATAGCTTGGATGAGGACATGGATTGGATGAGGACATGGCTTGGATGAGGACATGGCTTGGATGAGGACATGGACCGGATAAGGACATGGACGGGATGAGGACATGGCTTGGATGAGGACATGGCTTGGATGAGGACATGGATTGGATGAGGACATGGATTGGATGGGGACATAGCTTGGATGAGGACATGGATTGGATGGGGACATAGCTTGGATGAGGACATGGATTGGATGAGGACATGGCTTGGATGAGGACATGGCTTGGATAAGGACATGGATTGGATGAGGACATGGACGGGATGAGGACATGGACGGGATGAGGACATGGATTGGATGAGGACATGGCTTGGATGAGGACATGGACCGGATGAGGACATGGACCGGATGAGGACATGGACCGGATGAGCATGTGGCTTGTCGTGGAAATGTCCTCTATTTACCAAATCATGGGAGCAAACCACAAACACAAGTCAGAGTTAGTTATCAAAGTCCATCTTTAATTATATCAGCTCTATAGCATTTTGACTTTCAACAGTTCAGTATCTCTAATGAAAAGTTGGGAGTTCCCCACACAATGGCAAATGGGATCCTTTATAGCAAAGATCCATCCCCCCCTAGTCGACATGACAAACCACAGGTCTTAGGAACTTACACAAAGAAAGACTTTACCTCAGAGGAGTATCCCCTAGCCAGACAGAGTTGGCTATAAATTATCCTTCAGTTTGGTCTCCTAAACAAAGCTCTTATCTCGTCCTTGGTACAAAATGGTACCAAGACATTACCCCCACCCTATGATATATATCAGATTGTCATTTAGATAGAACCAATTCTAAATACAACCAATCCTGGACAAACTCACAGAGACACACTGACTGGTACACAGACATTGTGGAGATAAGTTTACACATATGTTTACACATGATGATACTTTGACCTCTCCCCTCTCTGCGGCCCCTGCAACTTAGTCTTGACATAGAACAGATAACTGCAACCTCGCCACAGTATTATAGAAAAATACCATTCTGATGAGAAGTAACTTACACACATTAGATGAATATAAAACATGTAACATATGTTACCAACAAATTCTGATCCTTCCACGACGACATTCCCCTCTCAAGGGACTCAGTCCCTTCTGAAGAATCAGAATAGTAACATACTCAATATTTTATCAAACCAATATTTAGAATATCATTCCTCAGTGATTCAAATTTGTCTTATCACTCAAAGTAAAAACCTCAATTTAACACACATCAATATTAGCAGATTTACATACAGTATAATTATCCCATAATTCTACTATTCACTTTTTTAATCATGATTTTAATACAGATCAGTATCTCAATGCATTCTTAATCTAAATTACTACAATTTACATGGTGTAGACCTCTTCAATCAATCTGATACCACAAAAGTATAAACAATTTTAATGGCACAGTTTGATTAAACCCCCCTTACACAGGCACGGCATCTTCTGGCATCTTCGTTTTTCTTCAGATAGCTTTACAGTTCAAAGTGGAGGGACCATGATAATGTCCCAATTTCAATGTCTCATCTTTACCACTCATGTCTTGTCCATTCGTCAACCAATATACCAGCATCATAAGAAAATGTTAGAACAGATCTTTCTCCATGATCACTCCAAGTGGACTCATCACAGTATGACAGAACAATGAAAGAAAAGCAGTTGATAGCTTAGATCTGAGACTGTACACCAATTTCTGGCTTGGTTCTTTTCTCTCGGTAGAAGTGGTTTGGAAAGCCTCCTTCAATGCCTTTGTCTCTCTTCTTCAGCCAGTTAGAGGGGGTTTTGAGGTACACACACCATTCGGTCCAAATGATCTCTTCCATGCATTAAGATACCGTCTGATGTCACTTTTCATGATAACCTCGAAAGAACAGATCAGAACAACAGTTTAGTTCAGTTCATTAACTACATGATAAATGATTACTTTGACCAATTATTCTTAATACACATATCTAAACATATTTCACAGAGAATATCAAAACATTCTATTGAAACTATTCTTTCAAATTGGTTTATACTCCCCATCTCACTGTCAACTCCATCGTAGATCCAAGGATCAAGAAGTTAGACCTCTACCCCTCGGGAATAGAACAAAACAAACACAACAAATACAATACACTCAACAATACAATACACTCATTCACATATCACTTAAATTGTATAACTTTAATTCAAACACTTAAGTTGTATAACTTTAATTCAAACCCTCAAAAAACTGAATCCTCCCCCATGTTTTACACACATCTCTCCGTATGAGAGTAATGTAAAACTAAACTGAATCGTCCCCCATGTTTTACACACATCTCTCTGTATGAGAGTCATGTAAAACAAAACGGAATCCTCCCCCCATGTTTTACACACATCTCTCCGTATGAGAGTCATGTAAAACTAAACTGAATCCTCCCCCCATGTTTTACACACATCTCTCCGTATGAGAGTAATGTAAAACAAAACTGAAAACAAATGTAAAACAACATTTCAGCTAACCTAATCAAATTAAAATCACTAAACTGAAAAAAAACTCCACAAAGAAAAATTATTTAACCCCTATGGTCATAAGAAAATAGACTAAATTCAGCATATCCTTAGTTAAAAGCAATGCCCTCCACAGTGGGCCAAATTACAAATATGGCTAAGAAACATATTTACCAATTACACAAATTATTTTGAAAGCAGTATTACAAATGACCATAATTTCATTATCCAAATGGCTTTCCAATGCGGGTGATCAAGCCACAACGGAAGGTAATCAGAAGGTCATAGGTCATACAAAACCCTTCAAAGCAGTGTTGTTCACTATATTAAACAATTTGCAAACAATAATCAACTGGTTCCAAACATTTTCCACATTCCTTTATCAAAAGAATCTGCGTGTGTAATGAAAAGACCGAATATAAAAACTCATTACAATCCCAATGTGGTGAGTGCCCCTTTCAATGTGGTAGTTTATGGCCCCAATTTCACTCACTCTCCCCAAGAGTATAGTCCCTGGAAACATTCCAGAGAGAGACAGTGAAATATCAATTTTCCCGGAGAAAACACAAAAACACTTAGTATTAATTTACACTACATCGATTCAGAAACTCAAACGTGAAACTATAAATCAAACCTAATGATAATTCCACTGTACCTCAAATCATTAATCATAAGTTTTAATCCAAATCAATGTATAAGCATGATACAATGTTTAATTAAATTAAATCAACTCCTAAAAAAACATTTTAATCAGCAACCTAATAGGCTCAGGTCCTCCGAGAGAGAGAAAGAAAGAGAGAAGGAGAGAATTAGAGAACGCACACTTAGATTCACACAGGACACCGAATAGGACAGGAGAAGTACTACAGATATAACAAACTGACCCCAGCCCCCCGACACATAAACTACTGCAGCATAAATACTGGAGGCTGAGACAGGAGGGGTCAGGAGACACTGTGGCCCCATCCGAGGACACCCCCGGACATGTGTTCAGCACATCCATTAATGATCTTCCTTTAGTCTGTACAGGGTCTGAAATTCCAATGTATGTAGATGATACAGTGATAAATTCATGCAAATAACAAACTACACAAGAACTCACTACTATAATGATTCAGATGACAAAATTGCTCAGAGACTCATGTGTACATCTCAATAAAATAAAACACAGTCTGCATGTTGATCAAAAAACAACTACTACTAAAAAGCTCCTGGTGGTATCTGATTTTAAGTGCCAAGGCATCAGTTCCTGGTGGTATCTGATTTTAAGTGCCAAGGCATCAGCTCCTGGTGGTATCTGATTTTAAGTGCCAAGGCATCAGCTCCTGGTGGTATCTGATTTTAAGTGCCAAGGCATCAGCTCCTGGTGGTATCTGATTTTAAGTGCCAAGGCATCAGCTCCTGGTGGTATCTGATTTTAAGTGCCAAGGCATCAGTTCCTGGTGGTATCTGATTTTAAGTGCCAAGGCATCAGCTCCTGGTGGTTTCTGATTTTAAGTGCCAAGGCATCAGCTCCTGGTGGTATCTGATTTTAAGTGCCAAGGCATCAGCTCCTGGTGGTATCTGATTTTAAGTGCCAAGTCATCAGCTCCTGGTGGTATCTGATTTTAAGTGCCAAGGCATCAGCTCCTGGTGGTATCTGATTTTAAGTGCCAAGGCATCAGCTCCTGGTGGTATCTGATTTTAAGTGCCAAGGCATCAGCTCCTGGTGGTATCTGATTTTAAGTGCCAAGGCATCAGCTCCTGGTGGTATCTGATTTTAAGTGCCAAGGCATCAGCTCCTGGTGGTATCTGATTTTAAGTGCCAAGGCATCAGCTCCTGGTGGTATCTGATTTTAAGTGCCAAGGCATCAGCTCCTGGTGGTATCTGATTTTAAGTGCCAAGGCATCAGCTCCTGGTGGTATCTGATTTTAAGTGCCAAGGCATCAGCTCCTGGTGGTATCTGATTTTAAGTGCCAAGGCATCAGCTCCTGGTGGTATCCGATTTTAAGTGCCAAGGCATCAGCTCCTGGTGGTATCTGATTTTAAGTGCCAAGGCATCAGCTCCTGGTGGTATCTGATTTTAAGTGCCAAGGCATCATATTTGATTCCAACCTCTCTTTTAAAAAGCAAATTATAAAGGAACTCAAATAAAAAATTCAACCTAGCTAATTTCCCAAAACATATGAAATTGTTTTGACTACTGCGGTAACAACACTATAATTAAAATCTATGATACTCCCCCACTTAACATACTAGTTTACTAGTTTGGCCCCAGCTTGCTTTTCAACATTCATACCCATTCAGTCTTCTGTCAACAGGCTCTCATACTATTCAATCCAGCAATCATCTTTAATGACCTGACATTGTTCCACATAATGGAAACACACCATAACGTTAGACTACATGAACTTTCCTGCTCAAATAACTGGTGTTACTTAAACAATCAAACCACGAATCAATAACCATCAGAATCTATTCTCACAATGTTTCATGATTCAGACATCCAGTCTCCCAATTCTCATAGCCTAATACAGTAAATATAAACGCCACAAATCTATGATGCCCACCTAGCGAATCCGCTGCTAGAAATACAGAAGAAATGTACCTGAACAACGGTCAAAACAATTAGAGTAGCGTTATTGTATATTCAACCTAATAACGCAAATGTTCGTTATTCTGCAACAATCTACCTGCCTTCAGCAACTTTCCCTGACAATGAGCAGCCAACATAACAACTAACTCTCTTCCATACTTTCAACTCAACTTTCTATTTCTTTTTCTCATTGGGCAAAAATATATAACCCCTCTCATTTCAACGTTTTTTCCTTACCTCTATGTAAGATTAAAACCCAGACTTTATAACTTCCTCTTCTCTTTGCTCTCCACACTTATGAAATGTATCCTATTTCTTTAAAAATAACACACGCAGCGCCAAAATTATAACATGCGTCAGTCAATCTATAAGAATGAAAAACATTTCGGTAACCACTTTCTATCGCTATTCTTTCCCCGCTAATTATTCAGAATGTCTTTAACTTAGGTAACTGTCTTCTCTATTGATACAGTAATTTAAATACGACCCAATTCTCACAACATTATTCCAGCAGATAATTTAGTGAACAGACATCGTCTTGCATCAGAATTCGCTTCGTTATTATTTTAAGTTGAATTAGTCAATTTAACCTAAACAATCTATTGAAAACGTTCAATTTATCTCTTATACAAACACTAGCGACCATAACTTTCCAGGCAAAACATACAAATTGATTATTTACAATCAAAAACTCTGAATTCAGCCAGCACCATGACTGGGAACGGAACTCAGGACTCCCGCATGGCAGGCGAGAATTCTACCACTGAAACACTAATGCTATTGTGAAAAACTAAAATTCTCCGGATATAAACCACATTTACAAAGTAAAATCAAAACACGTCACTATCGGTAATTCCCAGAAGAATAATAGCCCAATTTTAATAGTACAAACGTTACTCCAGCTATGATTCTCAAATTCCAAATGAATATATTAGCAATCAAAGAATAAAATCGACAGTTAATGACTAGGACACAGATATTGCGCCTTTTAATAAAAGTAGATTATGTTTACTTACTGTCGTATTTCAATTACTTTACTACATCACATTAATCACGCAATGATAATTAGTTTGATGGAAAACCTTAGGCTTTGTACGACATTATAAATTACATCGAGCATCCCTCAAATTCTCTTTAACTTTATGGAAAACAGTTTATTCAATCAATCCCGCAATTTCTCTCATACTGGGAAGAAAAATTATAATGTTAACTGATGATAACTGCAACCTCGCCACAGTATTATACAAAAATACAATTCTGATGAGAAGTAACTTACACACATTAGATGAATATAAAACATCTAACATATGTTACCAACAAATTCTGAATCTTCCACGACGACATTCCCCTCTCAAGGGACTTCACCAGTGTGGCTCCACCTGAGTGGCATCACTACTCGGGTGTGACTTTACTGAGGTAAGAAACTGAAGACAGGGAATTCAAATGGACACACAGGTGTGTCTTTCAGTGTATTAGGACGAAGGCCAAAAAGATCATCAAGGACAACAACCACCCGAGCCACTGCCTGTTCAAGCCGCTATCATCCAGAAGGCGAGGTCAGTACAGGTGCATCAAAGCAGGGACCGAGAGACTGAAAAACAGCTTCTATCTCAAGGCCAGTAGACTGTTAAACAGCCACTACTAACATAGAGAGGCTGCTGCCAAAATACAGACTCAAATCACTGGCCAATTTAATAAATGGATTTAATAATGGTATCACTAGTCACTTTAAATAATGCCACTTTAATAATGTTTACATATCCTACATTACTCTTCTCATCTCATGTATTTACGGTACTCTATACCATCTACTGCATCTTGCCTATGCCGCATGGCCATCACTCATCCATGTATTTATATGTACATATTCTTATTCATTCCTTTACACTTGTGTGTATAAGGTAGTTGTTGTGAAATTTGTTAGATTACTTGTTAGATATTACTGCATGGTTGAAGCTAGAGGCACCAGCATTTCGCTACACTCGCATTAACATCTGCTAACCATGTGTACGTGACAGATAAACATTCGTTTTGATTTTCTAGCCTTAGTGTTTTGCTATTTACTGTCAGTTAGCTGGCTGGATGATGAATGCTGTTGGTCTCCTCTCTCCATTCAACTTGATGGATCACTGGAACCTGTCAGGTGTAATGTCCCCAACAAAGTGTGTATGTTGTAGGGTGTAGGGTGTAGGGTGTGTGTGTGTGTGTGTGTGTGTGTGTGTGTGTGTGTGTGTGTGTGTGTGTGTGTGTGTGTGTGTGTGTTGATCTCTTCATTAGGGGTGGACATTAATAATCATATTTCACCTGAAGTCTGACAGACAGGACCAGCCAGTCTGACAGACAGGACCAGCCAGTCTGACAGACAGGACCAGCCAGTCTGACTCACAGGACCAGCCAGTCTGACTCACAGGACCAGCCAGTCTGACTCACAGGACCAGCCAGTCTGACTCACAGGACCAGCCAGTCTGACAGACAGGACCAGCCAGTCTGACTGTCACGCGGGACTAGGTGTGTGTGCAGGAATCAGACGCAGAGAGAGAGTAACGGAGTAAAGTGCTTTACTATTGCACACCAAACTGATAAGCCCAATACAATACAGGCCGCAGGACACTATACCAGACAACCCAAAACCACAGGGTGTCCAGTATAGTTAATATAAAATACACCACGACCTAATATGTACACACGTAACAAAGGACAATCCCGCACAAAACAAGGGCGGGTCAAACTACTACATACAGGGAAGCTAATTAAACTAAAATACACACAGGTGGAACTAATAAGACAAAACCAACAGACAAATGATCGGTAGCGGCTAGTAGGACGGTGACGACGACCGCCGAGCACCGCCCGAACAGGCAGGGGAGCCAATTCCAGTCTGACTCACAGGACCGGCCAGTCTGACTCACAGGACCAGCCAGTCTGACTCACAGGACCAGCCAGTCTGACTCACAGGACCAGCCAGTCTGACTCACAGGACCCGCCAGTCTGACTCACAGGACCAGCCAGTCTGACTCACAGGACCAGCCAGTCTGACTCACAGGACCGGCCAGTCTGACTCACAGGACCGGCCAGTCTGACTCACAGGACCGGCCACTCTGACTCACAGGACCGGCCACTCTGACTCACAGGACCTGCCAGTCTGACTCACAGGACCAGCCAGTCTGACTCACAGGACCAGCCAGTTTGACTCACAGGACCAGCCAGTCTGACTCACAGGACCAGCCAGTCTGACTCACAGGACCAGCCAGTCTGACTCACAGGACCAGCCAGTCTGACTCACAGGACCAGCCAGTCTGACAGACAGGACCAGCCAGTCTGACTCACAGGACCGGCCAGTCTGACTCACAGGACCGGCCAGTCTGACTCACAGGACCGGCCACTCTGACTCACAGGACCGGCCACTCTGATTCACAGGACCAGCCAGTCTGACTCACAGGACCAGCCAGTCTGACAGACAGGACCAGCCAGTCTGACTCACAGGACCGGCCAGTCTGACTCACAGGACCGGCCACTCTGACTCACAGGACCGGCCACTCTGACTCACAGGACCAGCCACTCTGACTCACAGGACCAGCCAGTCTGACTCACAGGACCAGCCAGTCTGACTCACAGGACCAGCCAGTCTGACTCACAGGACCAGCCAGTCTGACTCACAGGACCAGCCAGTCTGACTCACAGGACCAGCCAGTCTGACTCACAGGACCAGCCAGTCTGACTCACAGGACCAGCCAGTCTGACTCACAGGACCGGCCAGTCTGACTCACAGGACCAGCCAGTCTGACAGACAGGACCAGCCAGTCTGACTCACAGGACCAGCCAGTCTGACTCACAGGACCAGCCAGTCTGACTCACAGGACCAGCCAGTCTGACTCACAGGACCAGCCAGTCTGACTCACAGGACCAGCCAGTCTGACTCACAGGACCAGCCAGTCTGACAGACAGGACCAGCCAGTCTGACTCACAGGACCAGCCAGTCTGACAGACAGGACCAGCCAGTCTGACTCACAGGACCAGCCAGTCTGACTCACAGGACCAGCCAGTCTAACTCACAGGACCAGCCAGTCTGACTCACAGGACCAGCCAGTCTGACAGACAGGACCGGCCAGTCTGACAGACAGGACCAGCCAGTCTGACTGACAGGACCAGCCAGTCTGACAGACAGGACCAGCCAGTCTGACTCACAGGACCAGCCAGTCTGACTCACAGGACCAGCCAGTCTGACAGACAGGACCAGCCAGTCTGACTCACAGGACCAGCCAGTCTGACTCACAGGACCAGCTAGTCTTACTCACAGGACCAGCCAGTCTGACTCACAGGACCAGCCAGTCTGACAGACAGGACCAGCCAGTCTGACAGACAGGACCAGCCAGTCTGACTCACAGGACCAGCCAGTCTGACTCACAGGACCAGCCAGTCTGACTCACAGGACCAGCCAGTCTGACAGACAGGACCAGCCAGTCTGACTGTCACGCGGGACTAGGTGTGTGTGCAGGAATCAGACGCAGAGAGAGAGTAACGGAGTAAAGTGCTTTACTATTGCACACCAAACTGATAAGCCCAATACAATACAGGGCGCAGGACACTATACCAGACAACCCAAAACCACAGGGTGTCCAGTATAGTTAATATAAAATACACCACGACCTAATATGTACACACGTAACAAAAGACAATCCCGCACAAAACAAGGGCGGGTCAAACTACTACATACAGGGAAGCTAATTAAACTAAAATACACACAGGTGGAACTAATAAGACAAAACCAACAGACAAATGATCGGTAGCGGCTAGTAGGACGGTGACGACGACCGCCGAGCACCGCCCGAACAGGCAGGGGAGCCAATTCCAGTCTGACTCACAGGACCGGCCAGTCTGACTCACAGGACCAGCCAGTCTGACTCACAGGACCAGCCAGTCTGACTCACAGGACCGGCCAGTCTGACTCACAGGACCAGCCAGTCTGACAGACAGGACCTGCCAGTCTGACTCACAGGACCAGCCAGTCTGACTCACAGGACCAGCCAGTCTGACAGACAGGACCAGCCAGTCTAACTCACAGGACCAGCCAGTCTAACTCACAGGACCAGCCAGTCTAACTCACAGGAGCAGCCAGTATAACTCACAGGACCAGCCAGTTTGACTCACAGGACCCGCCAGTCTGACTCACAGGACCAGCCAGTCTGACTCACAGGACCAGCCAGTCTGACTCACAGGACCGGCCAGTCTGACTCACAGGACCGGCCAGTCTGACTCACAGGACCGGCCACTCTGACTCACAGGACCGGCCACTCTGACTCACAGGACCAGCCAGTCTGACTCACAGGACCAGCCAGTCTGACTCACAGGACCAGCCAGTT
This sequence comes from Oncorhynchus kisutch, assembly GCF_002021735.2. Taxonomy (NCBI): domain Eukaryota; kingdom Metazoa; phylum Chordata; class Actinopteri; order Salmoniformes; family Salmonidae; genus Oncorhynchus; species Oncorhynchus kisutch. Next base: position 84,133,673 of record NC_034190.2, read on the forward strand.
TGACTCACAGGACCAGCCAGTCTGACTCACAGGACCAGCCAGTCTGACTCACAGGACCAGCCAGTCTGACTCACAGGACCAGCCAGTCTGACTCACAGGACCAGCCAGTCTGACAGACAGGACCAGCCAGTCTGACTCACAGGACCGGCCAGTCTGACTCACAGGACCGGCCACTCTGACTCACAGGACCGGCCACTCTGACTCACAGGACCGGCCAGTCTGACTCACAGGACCAGCCAGTTTGACTCACAGGACCAGCCAGTCTGACTCACAGGACCAGCCAGTCTGACTCACAGGACCAGCCAGTCTGACTCACAGGACCAGCCAGTCTGACTCACAGGACCAGCCAGTCTGACAGACAGGACCAGCCAGTCTGACTCACAGGACCGGCCAGTCTGACTCACAGGACCAGCCAGTCTGACAGACAGGACCAGCCAGTCTGACTCACAGGACCAGCCAGTCTGACTCACAGGACCAGCCAGTCTGACTCACAGGACCAGCCAGTCTGACTCACAGGACCAGCCAGTCTGACTCACAGGACCAGCCAGTCTGACTCACAGGACCAGCCAGTCTGACAGACAGGACCAGCCAGTCTGACTCACAGGACCAGCCAGTCTGACAGACAGGACCAGCCAGTCTGACTCACAGGACCAGCCAGTCTGACTCACAGGACCAGCCAGTCTAACTCACAGGACCAGCCAGTCTGACTGACAGGACCAGCCAGTCTGACAGACAGGACCAGCCAGTCTGACAGACAGGACCAGCCAGTCTGACTCATAGGACCAGACAGTCTGACTCACAGGACCAGCCAGTCTGACAGACAGGACCAGCCAGTCTGACTCACAGGACCAGCCAGTCTGACTCACAGGACCAGCCAGTCTGACAGACAGGACCAGCCAGTCTGACTCACAGGACCAGCCAGTCTGACTCACAGGACCAGCTAGTCTTACTCACAGGACCAGCCAGTCTGACTCACAGGACCAGCCAGTCTGACAGACAGGACCAGCCAGTCTGACAGACAGGACCAGCCAGTCTGACTCACAGGACCAGCCAGTCTGACTCACAGGACCAGCCAGTCTGACTCACAGGACCAGCCAGTCTGACAGACAGGACCAGCCAGTCTGACTGTCACGCGGGACTAGGTGTGTGTGCAGGAATCAGACGCAGAGAGAGAGTAACGGAGTAAAGTGCTTTACTATTGCACACCAAACTGATAAGCCCAATACAATACAGGGCGCAGGACACTATACCAGACAACCCAAAACCACAGGGTGTCCAGTATAGTTAATACAAAATACACCACGACCTAATATGTACACACGTAACAAAAGACAATCCCGCACAAAACAAGGGCGGGTCAAACTACTACATACAGGGAAGCTAATTAAACTAAAATACACACAGGTGGAACTAATAAGACAAAACCAACAGACAAATGATCGGTAGCGGCTAGTAGGACGGTGACGACGACCGCCGAGCACCGCCCGAACAGGCAGGGGAGCCAATTCCAGTCTGACTCACAGGACCGGCCAGTCTGACTCACAGGACCAGCCAGTCTGACTCACAGGACCAGCCAGTCTGACTCACAGGACCAGCCAGTCTGACTCACAGGACCCGCCAGTCTGACTCACAGGACCAGCCAGTCTGACTCACAGGACCAGCCAGTCTGACTCACAGGACCGGCCAGTCTGACTCACAGGACCGGCCAGTCTGACTCACAGGACCGGCCACTCTGACTCACAGGACCGGCCACTCTGACTCACAGGACCTGCCAGTCTGACTCACAGGACCAGCCAGTCTGACTCACAGGACCAGCCAGTTTGACTCACAGGACCAGCCAGTCTGACTCACAGGACCAGCCAGTCTGACTCACAGGACCAGCCAGTCTGACTCACAGGACCAGCCAGTTTGACTCACAGGACCAGCCAGTCTGACTCACAGGACCAGCCAGTCTGACTCACAGGACCAGCCAGTCTGACTCACAGGACCAGCCAGTCTGACTCACAGGACCAGCCAGTCTGACAGACAGGACCAGCCAGTCTGACTCACAGGACCGGCCAGTCTGACTCACAGGACCGGCCACTCTGACTCACAGGACCGGCCACTCTGACTCACAGGACCAGCCAGTCTGACTCACAGGACCAGCCAGTTTGACTCACAGGACCAGCCAGTCTGACTCACAGGACCAGCCAGTCTGACTCACAGGACCAGCCAGTCTGACTCACAGGACCAGCCAGTCTGACTCACAGGACCAGCCAGTCTGACAGACAGGACCAGCCAGTCTGACTCACAGGACCGGCCAGTCTGACTCACAGGACCAGCCAGTCTGACAGACAGGACCAGCCAGTCTGACTCACAGGACCAGCCAGTCTGACTCACAGGACCAGCCAGTCTGACTCACAGGACCAGCCAGTCTGACTCACAGGACCAGCCAGTCTGACTCACAGGACCAGCCAGTCTGACTCACAGGACCAGCCAGTCTGACAGACAGGACCAGCCAGTCTGACTCACAGGACCAGCCAGTCTGACAGACAGGACCAGCCAGTCTGACTCACAGGACCAGCCAGTCTGACTCACAGGACCAGCCAGTCTAACTCACAGGACCAGCCAGTCTGACTGACAGGACCAGCCAGTCTGACAGACAGGACCAGCCAGTCTGACAGACAGGACCAGCCAGTCTGACTCATAGGACCAGACAGTCTGACTCACAGGACCAGCCAGTCTGACAGACAGGACCAGCCAGTCTGACTCACAGGACCAGCCAGTCTGACTCACAGGACCAGCCAGTCTGACAGACAGGACCAGCCAGTCTGACTCACAGGACCAGCCAGTCTGACTCACAGGACCAGCTAGTCTTACTCACAGGACCAGCCAGTCTGACTCACAGGACCAGCCAGTCTGACAGACAGGACCAGCCAGTCTGACAGACAGGACCAGCCAGTCTGACTCACAGGACCAGCCAGTCTGACTCACAGGACCAGCCAGTCTGACTCACAGGACCAGCCAGTCTGACAGACAGGACCAGCCAGTCTGACTGTCACGCGGGACTAGGTGTGTGTGCAGGAATCAGACGCAGAGAGAGAGTAACGGAGTAAAGTGCTTTACTATTGCACACCAAACTGATAAGCCCAATACAATACAGGGCGCAGGACACTATACCAGACAACCCAAAACCACAGGGTGTCCAGTATAGTTAATACAAAATACACCACGACCTAATATGTACACACGTAACAAAAGACAATCCCGCACAAAACAAGGGCGGGTCAAACTACTACATACAGGGAAGCTAATTAAACTAAAATACACACAGGTGGAACTAATAAGACAAAACCAACAGACAAATGATCGGTAGCGGCTAGTAGGACGGTGACGACGACCGCCGAGCACCGCCCGAACAGGCAGGGGAGCCAATTCCAGTCTGACTCACAGGACCGGCCAGTCTGACTCACAGGACCAGCCAGTCTGACTCACAGGACCAGCCAGTCTGACTCACAGGACCAGCCAGTCTGACTCACAGGACCCGCCAGTCTGACTCACAGGACCAGCCAGTCTGACTCACAGGACCAGCCAGTCTGACTCACAGGACCGGCCAGTCTGACTCACAGGACCGGCCAGTCTGACTCACAGGACCGGCCACTCTGACTCACAGGACCGGCCACTCTGACTCACAGGACCTGCCAGTCTGACTCACAGGACCAGCCAGTCTGACTCACAGGACCAGCCAGTTTGACTCACAGGACCAGCCAGTCTGACTCACAGGACCAGCCAGTCTGACTCACAGGACCAGCCAGTCTGACTCACAGGACCAGCCAGTCTGACTCACAGGACCAGCCAGTCTGACAGACAGGACCAGCCAGACTGACTCACAGGACCGGCCAGTCTGACTCACAGGACCGGCCAGTCTGACTCACAGGACCGGCCACTCTGACTCACAGGACCGGCCACTCTGACTCACAGGACCAGCCAGTCTGACTCACAGGACCAGCCAGTCTGACAGACAGGACCAGCCAGTCTGACTCACAGGACCGGCCAGTCTGACTCACAGGACCGGCCACTCTGACTCACAGGACCGGCCACTCTGACTCACAGGACCAGCCACTCTGACTCACAGGACCAGCCAGTCTGACTCACAGGACCAGCCAGTCTGACTCACAGGACCAGCCAGTCTGACTCACAGGACCAGCCAGTCTGACTCACAGGACCAGCCAGTCTGACTCACAGGACCAGCCAGTCTGACTCACAGGACCAGCCAGTCTGACAGACAGGACCAGCCAGTCTGACTCACAGGACCGGCCAGTCTGACTCACAGGACCAGCCAGTCTGACAGACAGGACCAGCCAGTCTGACTCACAGGACCAGCCAGTCTGACTCACAGGACCAGCCAGTCTGACTCACAGGACCAGCCAGTCTGACTCACAGGACCAGCCAGTCTGACTCACAGGACCAGCCAGTCTGACTCACAGGACCAGCCAGTCTGACAGACAGGACCAGCCAGTCTGACTCACAGGACCAGCCAGTCTGACAGACAGGACCAGCCAGTCTGACTCACAGGACCAGCCAGTCTGACTCACAGGACCAGCCAGTCTAACTCACAGGACCAGCCAGTCTGACTCACAGGACCAGCCAGTCTGACAGACAGGACCGGCCAGTCTGACAGACAGGACCAGCCAGTCTGACTGACAGGACCAGCCAGTCTGACAGACAGGACCAGCCAGTCTGACTCACAGGACCAGCCAGTCTGACTCACAGGACCAGCCAGTCTGACAGACAGGACCAGCCAGTCTGACTCACAGGACCAGCCAGTCTGACTCACAGGACCAGCTAGTCTTACTCACAGGACCAGCCAGTCTGACTCACAGGACCAGCCAGTCTGACAGACAGGACCAGCCAGTCTGACAGACAGGACCAGCCAGTCTGACTCACAGGACCAGCCAGTCTGACTCACAGGACCAGCCAGTCTGACTCACAGGACCAGCCAGTCTGACAGACAGGACCAGCCAGTCTGACTGTCACGCGGGACTAGGTGTGTGTGCAGGAATCAGACGCAGAGAGAGAGTAACGGAGTAAAGTGCTTTACTATTGCACACCAAACTGATAAGCCCAATACAATACAGGGCGCAGGACACTATACCAGACAACCCAAAACCACAGGGTGTCCAGTATAGTTAATATAAAATACACCACGACCTAATATGTACACACGTAACAAAAGACAATCCCGCACAAAACAAGGGCGGGTCAAACTACTACATACAGGGAAGCTAATTAAACTAAAATACACACAGGTGGAACTAATAAGACAAAACCAACAGACAAATGATCGGTAGCGGCTAGTAGGACGGTGACGACGACCGCCGAGCACCGCCCGAACAGGCAGGGGAGCCAATTCCAGTCTGACTCACAGGACCGGCCAGTCTGACTCACAGGACCAGCCAGTCTGACTCACAGGACCAGCCAGTCTGACTCACAGGACCGGCCAGTCTGACTCACAGGACCAGCCAGTCTGACAGACAGGACCTGCCAGTCTGACTCACAGGACCAGCCAGTCTGACTCACAGGACCAGCCAGTCTGACAGACAGGACCAGCCAGTCTAACTCACAGGACCAGCCAGTCTAACTCACAGGACCAGCCAGTCTAACTCACAGGAGCAGCCAGTATAACTCACAGGACCAGCCAGTTTGACTCACAGGACCCGCCAGTCTGACTCACAGGACCAGCCAGTCTGACTCACAGGACCAGCCAGTCTGACTCACAGGACCGGCCAGTCTGACTCACAGGACCGGCCAGTCTGACTCACAGGACCGGCCACTCTGACTCACAGGACCGGCCACTCTGACTCACAGGACCAGCCAGTCTGACTCACAGGACCAGCCAGTCTGACTCACAGGACCAGCCAGTTTGACTCACAGGACCAGCCAGTCTGACTCACAGGACCAGCCAGTCTGACTCACAGGACCAGCCAGTCTGACTCACAGGACCAGCCAGTCTGACTCACAGGACCAGCCAGTCTGACAGACAGGACCAGCCAGTCTGACTCACAGGACCGGCCAGTCTGACTCACAGGACCGGCCACTCTGACTCACAGGACCGGCCACTCTGACTCACAGGACCAGCCAGTCTGACTCACAGGACCAGCCAGTTTGACTCACAGGACCAGCCAGTCTGACTCACAGGACCAGCCAGTCTGACTCACAGGACCAGCCAGTCTGACTCACAGGACCAGCCAGTCTGACTCACAGGACCAGCCAGTCTGACAGACAGGACCAGCCAGTCTGACTCACAGGACCGGCCAGTCTGACTCACAGGACCAGCCAGTCTGACAGACAGGACCAGCCAGTCTGACTCACAGGACCAGCCAGTCTGACTCACAGGACCAGCCAGTCTGACTCACAGGACCAGCCAGTCTGACTCACAGGACCAGCCAGTCTGACTCACAGGACCAGCCAGTCTGACTCACAGGACCAGCCAGTCTGACAGACAGGACCAGCCAGTCTGACTCACAGGACCAGCCAGTCTGACAGACAGGACCAGCCAGTCTGACTCACAGGACCAGCCAGTCTGACTCACAGGACCAGCCAGTCTAACTCACAGGACCAGCCAGTCTGACTGACAGGACCAGCCAGTCTGACAGACAGGACCAGCCAGTCTGACAGACAGGACCAGCCAGTCTGACTCACAGGACCAGACAGTCTGACTCACAGGACCAGCCAGTCTGACAGACAGGACCAGCCAGTCTGACTCACAGGACCAGCCAGTCTGACTCACAGGACCAGCCAGTCTGACAGACAGGACCAGCCAGTCTGACTCACAGGACCAGCCAGTCTGACTCACAGGACCAGCTAGTCTTACTCACAGGACCAGCCAGTCTGACTCACAGGACCAGCCAGTCTGACAGACAGGACCAGCCAGTCTGACAGACAGGACCAGCCAGTCTGACTCACAGGACCAGCCAGTCTGACTCACAGGACCAGCCAGTCTGACTCACAGGACCAGCCAGTCTGACAGACAGGACCAGCCAGTCTGACTGTCACGCGGGACTAGGTGTGTGTGCAGGAATCAGACGCAGAGAGAGAGTAACGGAGTAAAGTGCTTTACTATTGCACACCAAACTGATAAGCCCAATACAATACAGGGCGCAGGACACTATACCAGACAACCCAAAACCACAGGGTGTCCAGTATAGTTAATACAAAATACACCACGACCTAATATGTACACACGTAACAAAAGACAATCCCGCACAAAACAAGGGCGGGTCAAACTACTACATACAGGGAAGCTAATTAAACTAAAATACACACAGGTGGAACTAATAAGACAAAACCAACAGACAAATGATCGGTAGCGGCTAGTAGGACGGTGACGACGACCGCCGAGCACCGCCCGAACAGGCAGGGGAGCCAATTCCAGTCTGACTCACAGGACCAGCCAGTCTGACTCACAGGACCAGCCAGTTTGACTCACAGGACCAGCCAGTCTGACTCACAGGACCAGCCAGTCTGACTCACAGGACCAGCCAGTCTGACTCACAGGACCAGCCAGTCTGACTCACAGGACCAGCCAGTCTGACAGACAGGACCAGCCAGTCTGACTCACAGGACCGGCCAGTCTGACTCACAGGACCGGCCACTCTGACTCACAGGACCGGCCACTCTGACTCACAGGACCAGCCAGTCTGACTCACAGGACCAGCCAGTTTGACTCACAGGACCAGCCAGTCTGACTCACAGGACCAGCCAGTCTGACTCACAGGACCAGCCAGTCTGACTCACAGGACCAGCCAGTCTGACTCACAGGACCAGCCAGTCTGACAGACAGGACCAGCCAGTCTGACTCACAGGACCGGCCAGTCTGACTCACAGGACCAGCCAGTCTGACAGACAGGACCAGCCAGTCTGACTCACAGGACCAGCCAGTCTGACTCACAGGACCAGCCAGTCTGACTCACAGGACCAGCCAGTCTGACTCACAGGACCAGCCAGTCTGACTCACAGGACCAGCCAGTCTGACTCACAGGACCAGCCAGTCTGACAGACAGGACCAGCCAGTCTGACTCACAGGACCAGCCAGTCTGACAGACAGGACCAGCCAGTCTGACTCACAGGACCAGCCAGTCTGACTCACAGGACCAGCCAGTCTAACTCACAGGACCAGCCAGTCTGACTGACAGGACCAGCCAGTCTGACAGACAGGACCAGCCAGTCTGACAGACAGGACCAGCCAGTCTGACTCACAGGACCAGACAGTCTGACTCACAGGACCAGCCAGTCTGACAGACAGGACCAGCCAGTCTGACTCACAGGACCAGCCAGTCTGACTCACAGGACCAGCCAGTCTGACAGACAGGACCAGCCAGTCTGACTCACAGGACCAGCCAGTCTGACTCACAGGACCAGCTAGTCTTACTCACAGGACCAGCCAGTCTGACTCACAGGACCAGCCAGTCTGACAGACAGGACCAGCCAGTCTGACAGACAGGACCAGCCAGTCTGACTCACAGGACCAGCCAGTCTGACTCACAGGACCAGCCAGTCTGACTCACAGGACCAGCCAGTCTGACAGACAGGACCAGCCAGTCTGACTGTCACGCGGGACTAGGTGTGTGTGCAGGAATCAGACGCAGAGAGAGAGTAACGGAGTAAAGTGCTTTACTATTGCACACCAAACTGATAAGCCCAATACAATACAGGGCGCAGGACACTATACCAGACAACCCAAAACCACAGGGTGTCCAGTATAGTTAATACAAAATACACCACGACCTAATATGTACACACGTAACAAAAGACAATCCCGCACAAACAAGGGCGGGTCAAACTACTACATACAGGGAAGCTAATTAAACTAAAATACACACAGGTGGAACTAATAAGACAAAACCAACAGACAAATGATCGGTAGCGGCTAGTAGGACGGTGACGACGACCGCCGAGCACCGCCCGAACAGGCAGGGGAGCCAATTCCAGTCTGACTCACAGGACCAGCCAGTCTGACTCACAGGACCAGCCAGTCTGACTCACAGGACCAGCCAGTCTGACTCACAGGACCAGCCAGTCTGACAGACAGGACCAGCCAGTCTGACTCACAGGACCAGCCAGTCTGACAGACAGGACCAGCCAGTCTGACTCACAGGACCAGCCAGTCTGACTCACAGGACCAGCCAGTCTAACTCACAGGACCAGCCAATCTGACTGACAGGACCAGCCAGTCTGACAGACAGGACCAGCCAGTCTGACAGACAGGACCAGCCAGTCTGACTCACAGGACCAGACAGTCTGACTCACAGGACCAGCCAGTCTGACAGACAGGACCAGCCAGTCTGACTCACAGGACCAGCCAGTCTGACTCACAGGACCAGCCAGTCTGACAGACAGGACCAGCCAGTCTGACTCACAGGACCAGCCAGTCTGACTCACAGGACCAGCTAGTCTTACTCACAGGACCAGCCAGTCTGACTCACAGGACCAGCCAGTCTGACAGACAGGACCAGCCAGTCTGACAGACAGGACCAGCCAGTCTGACTCACAGGACCAGCCAGTCTGACTCACAGGACCAGCCAGTCTGACTCACAGGACCAGCCAGTCTGACAGACAGGACCAGCCAGTCTGACTGTCACGCGGGACTAGGTGTGTGTGCAGGAATCAGACGCAGAGAGAGAGTAACGGAGTAAAGTGCTTTACTATTGCACACCAAACTGATAAGCCCAATACAATACAGGGCGCAGGACACTATACCAGACAACCCAAAACCACAGGGTGTCCAGTATAGTTAATACAAAATACACCACGACCTAATATGTACACACGTAACAAAAGACAATCCCGCACAAAACAAGGGCGGGTCAAACTACTACATACAGGGAAGCTAATTAAACTAAAATACACACAGGTGGAACTAATAAGACAAAACCAACAGACAAATGATCGGTAGCGGCTAGTAGGACGGTGACGACGACCGCCGAGCACCGCCCGAACAGGCAGGGGAGCCAATTCCAGTCTGACTCACAGGACCGGCCAGTCTGACTCACAGGACCAGCCAGTCTGACTCACAGGACCGGCCAGTCTGACTCACAGGACCGGCCACTCTGACTCACAGGACCAGCCAGTCTGACTCACAGGACCAGCCAGTCTGACTCACAGGACCAGCCAGTCTGACTCACAGGACCAGCCAGTTTGACTCACAGGACCAGCCAGTCTGACTCACAGGACCAGCCAGTCTGACTCACAGGACCAGCCAGTCTGACTCACAGGACCAGCCAGTCTGACTCACAGGACCAGCCAGTCTGACTCACAGGACCAGCCAGTCTGACAGACAGGACCAGCCAGTCTGACTCACAGGACCGGCCAGTCTGACTCACAGGACCAGCCAGTCTGACAGACAGGACCAGCCAGTCTGACTCACAGGACCAGCCAGTCTGACTCACAGGACCAGCCAGTCTGACAGACAGGACCAGCCAGTCTGACTCACAGGACCAGCCAGTCTGACTCACAGGACCAGCCAGTCTGACAGACAGGACCAGCCAGTCTAACTCACAGGACCAGCCAGTCTAACTCACAGGAGCAGCCAGTCTAACTCACAGGACCAGCCAGTCTGACTCACAGGACCAGCCAGTCTAACTCACAGGACCAGCCAGATGTTAAGTACAGATAAGTACCTAGTTAAGAACGTCCAATTTGAGTTTTTTTGTTTTTGTTTGTTTGCCAATGTCAAGGTTAGCTGACCATTTTTTTTTTCTGTAAATTGCGCTAGACTAAGGAAGACGACAGGAAGTGGTTGCTCTCTTTAAGTCTAAAATAGGTCGACAGGTTCACTGTGAGTCACCGAAGACTCAACCTTGTTGTAATTATTTCACACCCAAATAACCTCAAAGCTAATATCAAACTGAAAGTCTGTTTGACATTATGCCTACACAGTCCATTTTTCACGATAGAAGGTTATTTTGATGATTTGGGCATGACTTTGAAAGCATGCTAATTTAGGGAAAGCAGTTGAGGTGTCTAGAGGTCACAGGTCCTGACTGGTTTTGAGGACTAGGAAGACAAACAGGACAAGGTGCCATCCTCGTTCTCTCTCTCTCTCTCTCTCTCTCCATCTCTCTGTGAAATGTACAGAGACAGGAACGGTGCTAAGAAAAAGAACAGGACTTTTAATAAACTAAGGGACACCAGCCACACTGCGAGGGTTTACAACATAGAAAAAACAAAGATCTAGTTCTGCGGTTTTCACAATAGAGGAGGACACATCAGAGATGAATCGGATTGTCTTGAGATGAAAAAAAAAACTATTCACACTGACCTCAATCAGCAACACCTGATGACAGGTAGGAACATGTTGCTTCACGTGTTTGAAGGGGGCTGTCGCTTCTCAGTCAAAAGGGGAGATGACATCTCAACAAACAGGTGTCAAGGAGCCGATCAGGGACTTTTTCTCTAAGGCAAATAGTGTGTGTACGTGTGAGTGTACCTGCATGCATGATAGTGTGTGTGTGGTAGAGGGTTAGTGGTTGTGAAACCCCTCATTGAGATAACGTGTCTGTAACTCATTAGAGGTCTCCACTGTGATATGACCTGTATGTGGGAGAGGGCGGTGAGGTGTGTGTGTCCTGTCCATTGATACAGTACTAATGAAGGTTGAGACTGTCTAGTTCCCTCCCTCCCTCCCTCCCTCCCTCCCTCCCTCCCTCCCTCCCTCCCTCCCTCCCTCCCTCCCTCCCTCCCTCCCTCCCTCCCTCCCTCCCTCCCTCCCTCCCTCCCTGTCTGTCTGTCTCCCTGTCTGTCTGTCTCTCTGTCTGTCTGTCTCTCTGTCTCTCTGTCTGTCTGTCTCTCTCTCTCTCTAAATGAAAGCTGTCACGAAGCAGCAGACTCAGACTTCTCGGCTGTGAGTTGTTGCTCATCTACAATGTAAATTACACAGACAGTGAAATTACTGTCTCATATCAAACATCTCCAATCGAAAATCAAATCAAGAGTCGGCTTTCTATTCCGCAACAAAGCCTCCTTCACTCACGCCGCCAAGCTTACCCTAGTAAAACTGACTATCCTACCGATCCTCGACTTCGGCGATGTCATCTACAAAATGGCTTCCAACACTCTACTCAGCAAACTGGATGCAGTCTATCACAGTGCCATCCGTTTCGTCACTAAAGCACCTTATACCACCCACCACTGCGACTTGTATGCTCTAGTCGGCTGGCCCTCGCTACATATTCGTCGCCAGACCCACTGGCTCCAGGTCATCTACAAGTCCATGCTAGGTAAAGCTCCGCCTTATCTCAGCTCACTGGTCACGATGGCAACACCCATCCGTAGCACGCGCTCCAGCAGGTGTATCTCACTGATCATCCCTAAAGCCAACACCTCATTTGGCCGCCTTTCATTCCAGTACTCTGCTGCCTGTGACTGGAACGAATTGCAAAAATCGCTGAAGTTGGAGACTTTTATCTCCCTCACCAACTTCAAACATCAGCTATATGAGCGGCTAACCGATCGCTGCAGCTGTACATAGTCTATTGGTAAATAGCCCACCCTTTCTCACCTACCTCATCCCCATACTGTTTTTATTTATTTACTTTTCTGCTCTTTTGCACACCAATATCTCTACCTGTACATGACCATCTGATCATTCATCACTCCAGTGTTAATCTGCAAAATTGTAATTATTTGCCTACCTCCTCATGCCTTTTGCACACATTGTATATAGACTCCCCCTTTGGTTTCTACTGTGTTATTGACTTGTTAATTGTTTACTCCATGTGTAACTCTTTGTTGTCTGCTCACACTGCTATGCTTTATCTTGGCCAGGTCGCAGTTGCAAATGAGAACTTGTTCTCAACTAGCCTACCTGGTTAAATAAAGGTGTTCTCAACTAGCCTACCTGGTTAAATAAAGGTGTTCTCAACTAGCCTACCTGGTTAAATAAAGGTGAAAAAAAAAAATAATAATAATAATAATAATGTATACAAAAGTATGAGGACATCCCTTCAAATGAGTGGATTCGTCTATTTCAGCCACACCCGTCGCTGACAGGTATATAAAATCAAGCACACCGCCATGCAATCTCCATAGACAAACGTTGGCAGTAAAATGGCCCTTACTGAAGAGCTCAGTAAGGCCATTTGAAATAAAAACCAATATTGTATCTACATGGGCAATAGATTTCATTGAGAGCTAGTTTTCAGATGAGATGAGGAAATAATAAAACTCATTTGAATTTTGGTTTAAAAAGCGACAGCGAGCAAATTTATGATAAAACGTCAAATGCAATGATGATGTCACAATAGCACACCAAAAGGTCACGTGTTGTAACCTGTGTTAGTCCACCTTGCTGTAGTTCTTCTACTGTGTATGGGCTTTGCTCAGTCTTTGCTCAGTTGCTAAGTTACCACGTTAATGACAGTGGGTATGTTACTGCTCTCAAATCCCCCTCGTTGAGGAGATAGGACTTCGTTAACTCTGGTTTCTATGCGCTCACACAAGCACTCTCTCTCTCTCTCTCTCTCTCTCTCTCTCTCGTACACACAAACGCATGCGCACGCACACACACGCATGTATATATGCATGCATGAATTCACAAGCACACACAGTCACACACTCTCTCTATCTCACACAAACGCACACACAAACGCATGCGCACGCACACACACACACACACACGCACACTTGCACAGGAAGCAGTGCTCAGAGCCCTTTGACAACCACTTACGATCCAGCCCTGTTTGGTTTTATCCCCAGTGGACAGTGACAGATCACAGAGTTGATCCAGCCCTGTTTGGTTTTATCCCCAGTGGACAGTGACAGATCACAGAGTTGATCCAGCCCTGTTTTATCCCCAGTGGACAGTGACAGATCCCAGAGTTGATTCAGCCCTGTTTTATCCCCAGTGGACAGTGACAGATCACAGAGTTGATTCAGCCCTGTTTGGTTTTATCCCCAGTGGACAGTGACAGATCACAGAGTTGATCCAGCCCTGTTTGGTTTTATCCCCAGTGGACAGTGACAGATCACAGAGTTGATTCAGCCCTGTTTTATCCCCAGTGGACAGTGACAGATCACAGAGTTGATTCAGCCCTGTTGGGTTTTTCCCATGTGGCCACTAGCAGATCAAAGAGTTGATCTAGTCCTTACATTATTAAGCCTGTCTATCTCCTCCTGTCAATGACTGGCGGAGTGGAGCTCTCTGCCTGTCTGTCTGTCTGTCTGTCTGTCTGTCTGTCTGTCTGTCTGTCTGTCTGTCTGTCTGTCTGTCTGTCTGTCTGTCTGTCTGTCTGTCTGTCTGTCTGTCTTGTCTGTCTGCCTGTCTGCCTGTCTGCCTGTCTGCCTGTCTGCCTGTCTGCCTGCTGTCTCTGTATATCTCCTGTATTCACTGAGTTCTCTCTCTCTGTCTCTCTTACAGACGAGTGATTGATTCTCACTCTGTGAGTTTTGCTGCTGCAATGAAATTAGAATCTGAAATCAACAAAACGTTTACGTTTTTTTCAACTTTGATTAAGAAAAGCTCTCCCAAATCTAAGATTGAATGTTGCAGCTGAGTGGGAATAACTCAAGGATATCTTCAAAGAGGAGAAAAGCATGAACACTGCGCTTGCCACTATCACTTTTGTATAATTAAGCTTACGTCTCTGCCTCTCGACCATCGTCAGAGCTTGTATTGGTTGCCTTCTTAACACTGGCTTTCATATAATAATGATATTTCCCACCTGTTTTTATCCAAAGTGACTTAGTCATGCTTGCTTACATTTTCACATATGGGTGGTCCCGGGAAACAAACCCACTATCTTGGCATTGTAAGTATCATGATTTACCACTGAAAAACAGAGAACCACTACAGAGGACCACTACAGAGGACCACTACAGAGGACCACTACAGAGGACCACTACAGAGGACCACGACAGAGGCCCACTACAGAGGACCACTACAGAGGATCACTACAGTGGCTGCTACAGAGGACCACTACAGAGGACCACATCAAGAATCACTACAGAGGACCACGACAGAGAACCACTACAGAGAACCACTACAGAGGCCCACTACAGAGGACCATGACAGAGGCCAACTACAGAGGACCACGACAGAGAACCACTACAGAGGCCCACTACAGAGGACCACGACAGAGAACCGCAACAGAGGACCACTACAGAGGACCACTACAGAGCACCACTACAGAGGATCACTACAGTGGCTGCTACAGAGGACCACTACAGAGGACCACATCAAGAATCACTACAGAGGACCACGACAGAGAACCACTACAGAGAACCACTACAGAGGACCACTACAGAGGACCATGACAGAGGCCAACTACAGAGGACCACGACAGAGAACCACTACAGAGGCCCACTACAGAGGACCACGACAGAGAACCGCGACAGAGGACCACTACAGAGGACCACTACAGAGCACCACTACACAGGACCACTACAGAGGCCCACTACAGAGGACCATGACAGAGAACAACTACAGAGGACCACTACAGAGGACCACTACAGAGGACCGCTGCAGAGGACGACTACAGAGGACCACTACAGTGGCTCACTACAGAGGACCGCTGCAGAGGACCACTACGGGGGACCACTACAGAGGACCACTACACATACCATATTTGGTGTGAACAGCCTTCACCTTCAAAACAGCATCAATTCTTCTAGGTACACTTGCCCACAATTTTTGAAGGAAATCGGAAGGTAGATATAGCAGGCTGTGTGGTAGATGTAGTGGGCTGTGTGGTAGAAATAGCAAGCTGTGTGAAATATATAGAAGGCTGTGTGGAAGATATAGCAGGTGGTGTAGTAGATATAGTAAGCTGTGTGAAAGATATACCAGGCTCTGTGGTAGATATAGCAGGCTGTGTTTTATATATAGCAGGCTCTGTGGTAGATATAGCAGGCCGTGTGAAATAAATAGCAGGCTGTGTGGTAGATATAGCAGGCTGTGTGAAATAAATATCAGGCTGTGTGGTAGATAAAACAGTCTGTGTGATAAATATAGTGGGCTGTGTGAAATATATAGCAGGATGTTTGGTAGATATAGCCGGCTGTGTGAAAGATGTAACAGGCTGTGTGGTAGATATAGCAGGCTGTGTGGTAGATATGTCAGGCTGTGTGGTAGATATAGCAGGCTGTGTTGTAGATATAGCATGCTGTGTAAAATATATAGACGGCTGTAGATATAGCAGGCTGTGTGGTAGATATAGCAGGCTGTGTTGTAGATATAGCAGGCTGTGTAAAATATTTAGACGGCTGTAGATATAGCAGGCTGTGTGGTAGATATAGCAGGCTCTGTGGTAGATATAGCAGGCTGTGTGGTAGATATAGCAGGCTCTGTGGTAGATATAGCAGGCTGTGTGGTAGATATAGCAGGCTGTGTGGTAGATATAGCAGGCTATGTGGTAGATATAGCAGGCTGTGTGGTAGATATAGCAGGCTGTGTGGTAGATATAGCAGGCTGTTGTGGTATATATAGCAGGCTGTGTGGTATATATAGCAGGCTCTGTGGTAGATATAGCAGGCTCTGTGGTAGATATAGCAGGCTCTGTGGTAGATATAGCAGGCTGTGTGGTAGATATAGCAGGCTGTGTGGTAGATATAGCAGGCTGTGTGGTAGATATAGCAGGCTGTGTGGTATATATAGCAGGCTGTGTGGTATATATAGCGGGCTCTGTGGTAGATATAGCAGGTTGTGTGGTAGATGTAGCAGGCTCTGTGGTAGATATAGCAGGCTGTGTGGTAGATGTAGCAGGCTCTGTGGTAGATATAGCAGGCTGTGTGGTAGATATAGCAGGCTGTGTGGTATATATAGCAGGATCTGTGGTATATATAGCCTGCTGTGTGAAAGATATAGCAGGCTGTGTGGTAGATATAGCAGGCTGTGTGGTATATATAGCAGGCTGTGTGGTATATATAGCGGGCTCTGTGGTAGATATAGAAGGCTGTGTGGTAGATGTAGCAGGCTCTGTGGTAGATATAGCAGGCTGTGTGGTAGATATAGCAGGCTGTGTGGTATATATAGCAGGATGTGTGGTACATATAGCCTGTTGTGTGAAAGATATAGCAGGCTGTGTGGTAGATATAACAGGCTGTGTGGTATATATAGCAGGCTGTGTGGTATATATAGCGGGATGTGTGAAATATATAGCAGGCTGTGTGGTAGATATAGCAGGCTGTGTGGTAGATATAGCAGGCTGTGTGGTAGATATAACAGGCTGTGTGGTAGATATAACAGGCTGTGTGTTAGATATAACAGGCTGTGTGGTAGATATAGCAGGTTGTGTGGTAGATATAGCAGGCTGTGTGGTAGATATAGCAGGCTGTGTGGTAGATATAACAGGCTGTGTGGTAGATATAGCAGGCTGTGTGGTAGATATAGCAGGCTGTGTGGTAGATATAACAGGCTATGTGGTAGATATAGCAGGCTGTGTGGTAGATATAGCAGGCTGTTGTGGTATATATAGCAGGCTGTGTGGTATATATAGCAGGCTCTGTGGTAGATATAGCAGGCTCTGTGGTAGATATAGCAGGCTCTGTGGTAGATATAGCAGGCTGTGTGGTAGATATAGCAGGCTGTGTGGTAGATATAGCAGGCTGTGTGGTAGATATAGCAGGCTGTGTGGTATATATAGCAGGCTGTGTGGTATATATAGCGGGCTCTGTGGTAGATATAGCAGGTTGTGTGGTAGATGTAGCAGGCTCTGTGGTAGATATAGCAGGCTGTGTGGTAGATGTAGCAGGCTCTGTGGTAGATATAGCAGGCTGTGTGGTAGATATAGCAGGCTGTGTGGTATATATAGCAGGATGTGTGGTATATATAGCCTGCTGTGTGAAAGATATAGCAGGCTGTGTGGTAGATATAGCAGGCTGTGTGGTATATATAGCAGGCTGTGTGGTGTATATAGCGGGCTCTGTGGTAGATATAGAAGGCTGTGTGGTAGATGTAGCAGGCTCTGTGGTAGATATAGAAGGCTGTGTGGTAGATATAGCAGGCTGTGTGGTATATATAGCAGGATGTGTGGTACATATAGCCTGTTGTGTGAAAGATATAGCAGGCTGTGTGGTAGATATAACAGGCTGTGTGGTATATATAGCAGGCTGTGTGGTATATATAGCGGGATGTGTGAAATATATAGCAGGCTGTGTGGTAGATATAGCAGGCTGTGTGGTAGATATAGCAGGCTGTGTGGTAGATATAACAGGCTGTGTGGTAGATATAACAGGCTGTGTGGTAGATATAACAGGCTGTGTGGTAGATATAGCAGGCTGTGTGGTAGATATAGCAGGCTGTGTGGTAGATATAGCAGGCTGTGTGGTAGATATAACAGGCTGTGTGGTAGATATAGCAGGCTGTGTGGTAGATATAACAGGCTGTGTGGTAGATATAGCAGGCTGTGTGGTAGATATAACAGGCTGTGTGGTAGATATAGCAGGCTGTGTGGTAGATATAACAGGCTGTGTGGTAGATATAGCAGGCTGTGTGGTAGATATAACAGGCTGTGTGGTAGATATAGCCTCCGGAAAGTTTTCATACGTCTTTATTTTTTCACATTTTGTTCTGAAATGGATGTCGAATTTTTTTGATTTTTTTCTCTCACATTTATTACAAATTAAAGATGGAAATATCACATTTACACAAGTATTCTGACCCTTAACTCTGAAGCACCTTTGGCATCGATTACAACATCGATTCGTCTTGGGTATGACGCTACAAGCCTGGCACAGCTGTATTTGGGGAGTTTCTCCCATTCTTCTCTGCAGATCCCCTCTATCTCTGTCAGGTTGGATGGGGAGCGTCGCTGCACAGGTATTTTCTGGTCTCCCCAGTGTTGTCTTGCTTTAGGGTCGTTGTCCTGTTGGAAGGTGAACCTTCTCTCCAGTCTGAGGTCCTGAACGCTCTGGAGCAGGTTTTCATCAAGGAATTCTATGTACTTTTCTCTGTTCATCTTTGCCTCGATTCCAGTCCCCGCTGCTGAAGAACATCCTCTCAGCATGATGCTGCCACCACCATGCTTCAACGTAGGGATGGTGCCAGAATTCCTCCAGATGTGACGCTTGGCATTCAGGCCAAATATTTCAATCTTGGTGTCATCAGACCAGAGAATCTTGATTCTCATGGTCTGAGAATCTTTATGTGCCTTTTGACAAACTCCCAGCAGTTTTTGCTCTGACATGCACTGTCAACTGTGGGACCTTTATATAGACAGGTGTGTGACTTTCAATATCATGTCCAATCAATTGAAATTATCGTGAGTGAACTCCAATCAAATTGTAGAATCATCTCAAGGATGACCAATGGAAACCGGATGCACCTGAGCTCAATTTAGAGTCTTATAGCAAAGGGTCTGAATACTGATGTAAATAAGGTATTTCTGTTTTTATTTTTTAAATAAAAAAATTTAAAATATCTGTTTTCGCTTTGTCATTATGGGGTATTGTTAGTAGATTGATGAGGAAGTTTAAATAATTTTTCAAATGTAACGTAATAAAAAGTTGAAAAAGTTTTGGGCGCAGTAACTCTCCCTGTTTCAGCCTGTAACTCTCCCGGTTTCTGCCTGTAACTCTCCCGGTTTCAGCCTGTAACTCTCCCGGTTTCTGCCTGTAACTCTCCCGGTTTCTGCCTGTAACTCTCCCGGTTTCAGCCTGTAACTCTCCCGGTTTCAGCCTGTACCTCTCCCGGTTTCAGCCTGTACCTCTCCCGGTTTCAGCCTGTACCTCTCCCGGTTTCAGCCTGTAACTCTCCCGGTTTCAGCCTGTAACTCTCTTGGTTTCAGCCTGTAACTCTCCCGGTTTCAGCCTGTAACTCTCCCGGTTTCAGCCTGTAACTCTCCCGGTTTCAGCCTGTAACTCTCTTGGTTTCAGCCTGTAACTCTCCCGGTTTCAGCCTGTAACTCTCCCGGTTTCAGCCTGTAACTCTCCCGGTTTCAGCCTGTAACTCTCTTGGTTTCAGCCTGTACCTCTCCCGGTTTCAGCCTGTAACTCTCCCGGTTTCAGCCTGTAACTCTCTTGGTTTCAGCCTGTAACTCTCCCGGTTTCAGCCTGTAACTCTCCCGGTTTCAGCCTGTAACTCTCTTGGTTTCAGCCTGTAACTCTCCCGGTTTCAGCCTGTAACTCTCCCGGTTTCAGCCTGTAACTCTCCCGGTTTCAGCCTGTAACTCTCTTGGTTTCAGCCTGTAACTCTCCCGGATTCAGCCCCATATCTGTCTGAATACTTCCCGAAGGTACTGTAGATATATGTGTGGTAGGAGGCTCTATTTCTCCCTCCACTCTGATGTTGGCTTTTCGCTGAAGAGCAGGAGAAGTAACATCCACACAGCGTTGGATATAGCAGGGTAAGTAAAGCTGTTGTCTGAGTTAGCCATTACAGAAGAATATAAAGGCTTTGACAAAAAGAAAACAGCCAGTCCCCCCAAAAAATCCAATGTCACCAAAAAGTTGCTAAAAAATCTGCTGGCATTGAAACAAACAAGCGTTGTGAATTTCATATAGAAGTGATGCGTGCTTTTCTATAATTTATGATTTGATGGTTTCGGGAATCAATCCAACTATCCTGGCGTCACAAGAGCTCTATCAACTGAGCTACAGAAAACCACATGAATTAAAGGACTGGCTAATGTGTTTTTATTAAGCTAGCGTGTTGCTTATAGAGGTTATTTAGTTGTTATTCCAATTACTACATTTATTATACCGGCCCTCCATACACAGCCATTAGCTTCAAACTGACACAACGCACACACACACACTCTCTCAGTAGAGTAGCCTGGTGGTTGCCATGACACCTGCTTCATAAAACTAATTCACTCCCTTCTGGTTTCTCTGCAACGTCCAGATTAGATGGAATCGAATCAACTTTAATAATTTGGCACAACGTGTGATGTGTTCAAAATCCGGATCAACAGCTGATGGTGTTTTGTACAAAATTTGTCACTAAAATGTGATGTTTGAAAGCTAGTGTTTTGAGATTGGCAGTGGCGTTACCGTGTGTTATTACATTATCCGTCGTAACTAGGGGCAACAGTAAATTAAGAGTTGGGGTGCTTATTTGAATTTCCTGTCTCTTTCGGCTAGCCAACTGTAAATATTTCAATTTTCTTTAAATTGATTAAAAAGTTAACTTTTAGATTCCTCCCTCACTTTTTCAGCCAGAGGAGTAGTGTGCTTGCTTCCTTGTCAATGATCTACATTTATAATCTTGATTATTGAATAATGATTAAATTAGTCATTATGAGTTTATGCTTAAATACTTGTGGTAAATGATACGGGTACACACAGTGTTACACATCGCTGTACAGCAGTTTGTGACATCGGCTGATGAAAAATGAAAAATAATTTTACTGATTGTATTGATTGTATTGATTGATTGTTTTGATTGATTGCTTGTATTGATTGATGGATTGTATTGATTGATTGTATTGATTGTATTGATTGTATTGATTGATTGTATTGGTTGATTGTATTGGTTGATTGTATTGATTGATTGTATTGGTTGATTGTATTGATTGATTGTATTGGTTGATTGTATTGATTGATTGTATTGGTTGATTGTATTGATTGATTGTATTGGTTGATTGTATTGATTGATTGTATTGGTTGATTGTATTGGTTGATTGTATTGGTTGATTGTATTGGTTGATTGTATTGGTTGATTGTATTGGTTGATTGTATTGGTTGATTGTATTGGTTGATTGTATTGATTGATTGTATTGGTTGATTGTATTGGTTGATTGTATTGGTTGATTGTATTGATTGTATTGATTGTATTGGTTGATTGTATTGATTGATTGTATTGGTTGATTGTATTGATTGATTGTATTGGTTGATTGTATTGATTGATTGTATTGGTTGATTGTATTGATTGATTGTATTGGTTGATTGTATTGATTGATTGTATTGGTTGATTGTATTGATTGATTGTATTGGTTGATTGTATTGATTGATTGTATTGGTTGATTGTATTGATTGATTGTATTGGTTGATTGTATTGATTGATTGTATTGGTTGATTGTATTGATTGATTGTATTGGTTGATTGTATTGATTGATTGTATTGGTTGATTGTATTGATTGATTGTATTGGTTGATTGTATTGAATGATTGTATTGGTTGAATGTATTGATGGATTGTATTGGTTGATTGTATTGATTGATTGTATTGGTTGATTGTATTGATTGATTGTATTGGTTGATTGTATTGAATGATTGTATTGGTTGAATGTATTGATGGATTGTATTGGTTGATTGTATTGATTGATTGTATTGGTTGATTGTATTGATTGATTGTATTGGTTGATTGTATTGATTGATTGTATTGGTTGATTGTATTGATTGATTGATTGATTGATTGATTGCCAATATTAAAGTACGGCTTGAGGAACTTTTATAATATTTTAGCATCTTAAGTAATATGGGTCCATTTTAACAGGTTTACTACTGAGTTATGTGAGTAATGAGCATCTTAAGTAATATGGGTCCATTTTTAACAGGTTTACTACTGAGTTATGTGAGTAATGAGCATCTTAAGTAATATGGGTCCATTTTTAACAGGTTTACTACTGAGTTATGTGAGTAATGAGCATCTTAAGTAATATGGGTCCATTTTTAACAGGTTTACTACTGAGTTATGTGAGTAATGAGCATCTTAAGTAATATGGGTCCATTTTTAACAGGTTTACTACTGAGTTATGTGAGTAATGAGCATCTTAAGTAATATGGGTCCATTTTTAACAGGTTTACTACTGAGTTATGTGAGTAATGAGCATCTTAAGTAATATGGGTCCATTTTTAACAGGTTTACTACTGAGTTATGTGAGTAATGAGCATCTTAAGTAATATGGGTCCATTTTTAACAGGTTTACTACTGAGTTATGTGAGTAATGAGCATCTTAAGTAATATGGGTCCATTTTTAACAGGTTTACTACTGAGTTATGTGAGTAATGAGCATCTTAAGTAATATGGGTCCATTTTTAACAGGTTTACTACTGAGTTATGTGAGTAATGAGCATCTTAAGTAATATGGGTCCATTTTTAACAGGTTTACTACTGAGTTATGTGAGTAATGAGCATCTTAAGTAATGTGGGTCCATTTTTAACAGGTTTACTACTGAGGTATGTGAGTAATGAGCATCTTAAGTAATATGGGTCCATTTTTAACAGGTTTACCACTGAGTTATGTGAGTAATGAGCATCTTAAGTAATATGGGTCCATTTTTAACAGGTTTACTACTGAGTTATGTGAGTAATGAGCATCTTAAGTAATATGGGTCCATTTTTAACAGGTTTACTACTGAGTTATGTGAGTAATGAGCATCTTAAGTAATATGGGTCCATTTTTAACAGGTTTACTACTGAGTTATGTGAGTAATGAGCATCTTAAGTAATATGGGTCCATTTTTAACAGGTTTACTACTGAGTTATGTGAGTAATGAGCATCTTAAGTAATATGGGTCCATTTTTAACAGGTTTACTACTGAGTTATGTGAGTAATGAGCATCTTAAGTAATATGGGTCCATTTTTAACAGGTTTACTACTGAGTTATGTGAGTAATGAGCATCTTAAGTAATATGGGTCCATTTTTAACAGGTTTACTACTGAGTTATGTGAGTAATGAGCATCTTAAGTAATATGGGTCCATTTTTAACAGGTTTACTACTGAGTTATGTGAGTAATGAGCATCTTAAGTAATGTGGGTCTATTTTTAACAGGTTTACTACTGAGTTATGTGAGTAATGAGCATCTTAAGTAATATGGGTCCATTTTTAACAGGTTTACTACTGAGTTATGTGAGTAATGAGCATCTTAAGTAATATGGGTCCATTTTTAACAGGTTTACTACTGAGTTATGTGAGTAATGAGCATCTTAAGTAATGTGGGTCCATTTTTAACAGGTTTACTACTGAGTTATGTGAGTAATGAGCATCTTAAGTAATGTGGGTCCATTTTTAACAGGTTTACTACTGAGTTATGTGAGTAATGAGCATCTTAAGTAATATGGGTCCATTTTTAACAGGTTTACTACTGAGTTATGTGAGTAATGAGCATCTTAAGTAATATGGGTCCATTTTTAACAGGTTTACTACTGAGTTATGTGAGTAATGAGCATCTTAAGTAATGTGGGTCCATTTTTAACAGGTTTACTACTGAGGTATGTGAGTAATGAGCATCTTAAGTAATATGGGTCCATTTTTAACAGGTTTACCACTGAGTTATGTGAGTAATGAGCATCTTAAGTAATATGGGTCCATTTTTAACAGGTTTACTACTGAGTTATGTGAGTAATGAGCATCTTAAGTAATATGGGTCCATTTTTAACAGGTTTACTACTGAGTTATGTGAGTAATGAGCATCTTAAGTAATATGGGTCCATTTTTAACAGGTTTACTACTGAGTTATGTGAGTAATGAGCATCTTAAGTAATATGGGTCCATTTTTAACAGGTTTACTACTGAGTTATGTGAGTAATGAGCATCTTAAGTAATATGGGTCCATTTTTAACAGGTTTACTACTGAGTTATGTGAGTAATGAGCATCTTAAGTAATATGGGTCCATTTTTAACAGGTTTACTACTGAGTTATGTGAGTAATGAGCATCTTAAGTAATATGGGTCCATTTTTAACAGGTTTACTACTGAGTTATGTGAGTAATGAGCATCTTAAGTAATATGGGTCCATTTTTAACAGGTTTACTACTGAGTTATGTGAGTAATGAGCATCTTAAGTAATGTGGGTCTATTTTTAACAGGTTTACTACTGAGTTATGTGAGTAATGAGCATCTTAAGTAATATGGGTCCATTTTTAACAGGTTTACTACTGAGTTATGTGAGTAATGAGCATCTTAAGTAATATGGGTCCATTTTTAACAGGTTTACTACTGAGTTATGTGAGTAATGAGCATCTTAAGTAATGTGGGTCCATTTTTAACAGGTTTACTACTGAGTTATGTGAGTAATGAGCATCTTAAGTAATGTGGGTCCATTTTTAACAGGTTTACTACTGAGTTATGTGAGTAATGAGCATCTTAAGTAATATGGGTCCATTTTTAACAGGTTTACTACTGAGTTATGTGAGTAATGAGCATCTTAAGTAATATGGGTCCAATTTTAACAGGTTTACTACTGAGTTATGTGAGTAATGAGCATCTTAAGTAATATGGGTCCATTTTTAACAGGTTTACTACTGAGTTATGTGAGTAATGAGCATCTTAAGTAATATGGGTCCATTTTTAACAGGTTTACTACTGAGTTATGTGAGTAATGAGCATCTTAAGTAATATGGGTCCATTTTTAACAGGTTTACTACTGAGTTATGTGAGTAATGAGCATCTTAAGTAATATGGGTCCATTTTTAACAGGTTTACTACTGAGTTATGTGAGTAATGAGCATCTTAAGTAATATGGGTCCATTTTTAACAGGTTTACTACTGAGTTATGTGAGTAATGAGCATCTTAAGTAATATGGGTCCATTTTTAACAGGTTTACTACTGAGTTATGTGAGTAATGAGCATCTTAAGTAATATGGGTCCATTTTTAACAGGTTTACCACTGAGTTATGTGAGTAATGAGCATCTTAAGTAATATGGGTCCATTTTTAACAGGTTTACTACTGAGTTATGTGAGTAATGAGCATCTTAAGTAATGTGGGTCCATTTTTAACAGGTTTACTACTGAGTTATGTGAGTAATGAGCATCTTAAGTAATATGGGTCCATTTTTAACAGGTTTACTACTGAGTTATGTGAGTAATGAGCATCTTAAGTAATATGGGTCCAATTTTAACAGGTTTACTACTGAGTTATGTGAGTAATGAGCATCTTAAGTAATATGGGTCCATTTTTAACAGGTTTACTACTGAGTTATGTGAGTAATGAGCATCTTAAGTAATGTGGGTCCATTTTTAACAGGTTTACCACTGAGTTATGTGAGTAATGAGCATCTTAAGTAATGTGGGTCCATTTTAACAGGTTTACCACTGAGTTATGTGAGTAATGAGCATCTTAAGTAATATGGGTCCATTTTTAACAGGTTTACTACTGAGTTATGTGAGTAATGAGCATCTTAAGTAATATGGGTCCATTTTTAACAGGTTTACTACTGAGTTATGTGAGTAATGAGCATCTTAAGTAATGTGGGTCTATTTTTAACAGGTTTACTACTGAGTTATGTGAGTAATGAGCATCTTAAGTAATATGGGTCCATTTTTAACAGGTTTACTACTGAGTTATGTGAGTAATGAGCATCTTAAGTAATATGGGTCCATTTTTAACAGGTTTACTACTGAGTTATGTGAGTAATGAGCATCTTAAGTAATGTGGGTCCATTTTTAACAGGTTTACTACTGAGTTATGTGAGTAATGAGCATCTTAAGTAATATGGGTCCATTTTTAACAGGTTTACTACTGAGTTATGTGAGTAATGAGCATCTTAAGTAATATGGGTCCAATTTTAACAGGTTTACTACTGAGTTATGTGAGTAATGAGCATCTTAAGTAATATGGGTCCATTTTTAACAGGTTTACTACTGAGTTATGTGAGTAATGAGCATCTTAAGTAATGTGGGTCCATTTTTAACAGGTTTACCACTGAGTTATGTGAGTAATGAGCATCTTAAGTAATGTGGGTCCATTTTTAACAGGTTTACCACTGAGTTATGTGAGTAATGAGCATCTTAAGTAATATGGGTCCATTTTTAACAGGTTTACTACTGAGTTATGTGAGTAATGAGCATCTTAAGTAATATGGGTCCATTTTTAACAGGTTTACTACTGAGTTATGTGAGTAATGAGCATCTTAAGTAATGTGGGTCTATTTTTAACAGGTTTACTACTGAGTTATGTGAGTAATGAGCATCTTAAGTAATATGGGTCCATTTTTAACAGGTTTACTACTGAGTTATGTGAGTAATGAGCATCTTAAGTAATATGGGTCCATTTTTAACAGGTTTACTACTGAGTTATGTGAGTAATGAGCATCTTAAGTAATATGGGTCCATTTTTAACAGGTTTACTACTGAGTTATGTGAGTAATGAGCATCTTAAGTAATATGGGTCCATTTTTAACAGGTTTACTACTGAGTTATGTGAGTAATGAGCATCTTAAGTAATATGGGTCCATTTTTAACAGGTTTACTACTGAGTTATGTGAGTAATGAGCATCTTAAGTAATATGGGTCCATTTTTAACAGGTTTACTACTGAGTTATGTGAGTAATGAGCATCTTAAGTAATATGGGTCCATTTTTAACAGGTTTACTACTGAGTTATGTGAGTAATGAGCATCTTAAGTAATGTGGGTCCATTTTTAACAGGTTTACTACTGAGTTATGTGAGTAATGAGCATCTTAAGTAATATGGGTCCATTTTTTAACAGGTTTACTACTGAGTTATGTGAGTAATGAGCATCTTAAGTAATATGGGTCCATTTTTAACAGGTTTACTACTGAGTTATGTGAGTAATGAGCATCTTAAGTAATATGGGTCCATTTTTAACAGGTTTACTACTGAGTTATGTGAGTAATGAGCATCTTAAGTAATATGGGTCCATTTTTAACAGGTTTACTACTGAGTTATGTGAGTAATGAGCATCTTAAGTAATATGGGTCCATTTTTAACAGGTTTACTACTGAGTTATGTGAGTAATGAGCATCTTAAGTAATATGGGTCCATTTTTAACAGGTTTACTACTGAGTTATGTGAGTAATGAGCATCTTAAGTAATATGGGTCCATTTTTAACAGGTTTACTACTGAGTTATGTGAGTAATGAGCATCTTAAGTAATATGGGTCCATTTTTAACAGGTTTACTACTGAGTTATGTGAGTAATGAGCATCTTAAGTAATATGGGTCCATTTTTAACAGGTTTACTACTGAGTTATGTGAGTAATGAGCATCTTAAGTAATATGGGTCCATTTTTAACAGGTTTACTACTGAGTTATGTGAGTAATGAGCATCTTAAGTAATATGGGTCCATTTTTAACAGGTTTACTACTGAGTTATGTGAGTAATGAGCATCTTAAGTAATATGGGTCCATTTTTAACAGGTTTACCACTGAGTTATGTGAGTAATGAGCATCTTAAGTAATATGGGTCCATTTTTAACAGGTTTACTACTGAGTTATGTGAGTAATGAGCATCTTAAGTAATATGGGTCCATTTTTAACAGGTTTACCACTGAGTTATGTGAGTAATGAGCATCTTAAGTAATATGGGTCCATTTTTAACAGGTTTACTACTGAGTTATGTGAGTAATGAGCATCTTAAGTAATATGGGTCCATTTTTAACAGGTTTACTACTGAGTTATGTGAGTAATGAGCATCTTAAGTAATATGGGTCCATTTTTAACAGGTTTACTACTGAGTTATGTGAGTAATGAGCATCTTAAGTAATGTGGGTCTATTTTTAACAGGTTTACTACTGAGTTATGTGAGTAATGAGCATCTTAAGTAATATGGGTCCATTTTTAACAGGTTTACTACTGAGTTATGTGAGTAATGAGCATCTTAAGTAATATGGGTCCATTTTTAACAGGTTTACTACTGAGTTATGTGAGTAATGAGCATCTTAAGTAATATGGGTCCATTTTTAACAGGTTTACTACTGAGTTATGTGAGTAATGAGCATCTTAAGTAATGTGGGTCCATTTTTAACAGGTTTACTACTGAGTTATGTGAGTAATGAGGTCTGCCTATTGAACAAGCATGTTCAACACAACTCTACTGGGTTGAGGAAAATCTCTTGGATTGGCTGCAGAAGGAGACCATTTTAGTGATTGTGTATTTATCTGTAGCTTTACCTCTGTGATACGGTATTTACGCATGTCTCCAACACCATCGGCAAGTTTGCTGACGACATGACGGCCTGATATCCGCCAGCGATGAGACTGTCTACAGGGAGGTCAGTGACCTGCGACTTTTTAATAAAAGAATACATAGAATGAACCAGAATACTAACACAACACATAACAATTTCAACGCTTTTACTAAGTCATTTAAGGAAATGGGTCAATTTAAATCCCTAATCTATGGATTTCACATGACTGGTCAGGGGCACAGCCATGGCTCCCAGCCATCCACTGGGGAGCCAGGCCCAGCCAATTAAAATTAGTTTTTCCCCACAAAAATATTTTAGTATCTTCAGCAGTCTGGGTGGCTGATCTGGGACGATCCCGCAGGTGAAGAAGCTGGATGTGGAGGTCCGGCGCGTGGTGACACATGGTCTGCGTTTGTGTGGCCGCTTGGACGTACTGCCAAATTCCTTAAAACAACATTTTCTGGGATCTTTTGTTTCATGTCATGAAACATGGGACTAACACTTTAGATTTATATTTTTTGTTCAGTATAAGTTGAATTCACATATCAGACAAGTTGACAGAATTTTTGCCAAAATTTCCTCAAGTTTGAGCTAAATTTGGTCTAAGATTATTATTATTTATTTTAGGTAAAAGTTTGACGGAAAAGTTAAGTAAACCTCCCAAAATACTGTTGAAACAGTTACCTAATAGTAAATCAGTTTAAAAAATAGATTACAGAAGGCATAACAGCAGAATGCATTACATTTTTTTGTGACAATGTTCCATTTTATTAATCTACCCACAATGAACTACTGGCAACCACTTACTGGATACTGTTCTAGTGTATTATTCCCCCTTTGTTCTATGTAATTGCTTTTCGAATGTCGCACAAACGCACCCACATCCACATTCATGTTTATGTAAAAAATGGGGACTCTCTCTCTCTCTCTCTCTCTCTCTCTCTCTCAGTTTAATTTCAACTGAAGAGCTTTATTAGCATGTGAAACATATGTTTACATTGCCATTGCAAGTGAAATAGATCAAAAACAATAAACAATTAACGCTTACAAAAGTTCCAAAATAATAAAGACATTTCAAATGTAATTTTATGTATAAATACAGCGCTGTAACAATGTGCAACTAGTTGAAGTATGTAAGGGAAAGTAAATAAGCATAAATATGTAAATAAGCATAAATATGTAAATAAGCATAAATATGTAAATAAGCATAAATATGTAAATAGGCATACATATGTAAATAAGCATAAATATGTAAATAAGCATAAATATAAACATCTTTTGTATTTGTTTGTTCTTCACTGGTTGCCCTTTTCTTATGGCAACAGGTCACTAATCTTGCTGCTGTGATTCCACACTGTGGTATTTCACCCAGTAGATATGGGAGTTTAGTAAAGTTGGATTTGTTTTCAAATTCTTTGTGGGTCTGTTTAATCTGATGGAAATATGTGTTTCTAATATGGTCATTCATTTGGCAGAGTTTAGGAAGTTGTTTGGCTGACTAGGAGGGGAAGGTAGGAATCAGGCGCAGAGAGCAGAGGGTTCACGGAGAAATGCACTTTAATCCGGCACAAAATGGTCATGCCGAAAACACAGAGCGGAAAACACAGACCAAACCCAAAAACACAGGGCGGAAAACACAGACCAAACCCAAAAACACAGGGCGGAAAACACAGACCAAACCCAAAAACACAGGGTATCAACGGACCGGAGCACAATAACTCATCCGACACAAGACGTGAACAAAAAACAATCCCGCATAAACAAGGGTGGTGGCTAGTAGGCCGGTGACGACGACCGCCTGAACAGGGAGCCAACTTCGGCGGGAGTTGTGACATAATGGGGCGGCAGGTAGCCTAGTGGTTAGAGTGTAGAGGTGGCAGGTAGCCTAGTGGTTAGAGTGTAGAGGTGGCAGGTAGCCTAGTGTTTAGAGTGTAGAGGTGGCAGGTAGCCTAGTGGTTAGAGTGTAGAGGTGGCAGGTAGCCTAGTGGTTAGAGTGTAGAGGTGGCAGGTAGCCTAGTGGTTAGAGTGTAGAGGTGGCAGGTAGCCTAGTGGTTAGAGTGTAGAGGTGGCAGGTAGCCTAGTGGTTAGAGTGTAGAGGTGGCAGGTAGCCTAGTGGTTAGAGTGTAGAGGTGGCAGGTAGCCTAGTGGTTAGAGTGTAGAGGAGGCAGAAGTGCAGCTCAGTTTCCACCTCATTTTGTGGGCAGTGAGCACATAGACTGTCTTCTCTTGAGAGCCATGTCTGTCTACGGCGGCCTCTCTCAATAGCAAGGCTATGCTCACTGAGTCTGTACATTGTCAAAGCTTTCCTTATTTTTGGGTCAGTCACAGTGGTCAGGTATTCTGCCACTGTGTACTCTCTGTTTAGGGCCAAATAGGAAATAAAATAAATTCATAAAAAATTATACAATGTGATTTTATGGATTTATTTTCTCATTTTGTCTGTCATAGTTGATAGTGTACCTATGATGAAAATTACAGGCCTCTCTCATCTTTTAAGTGGGAGAACTTGCACAATTGGTGGCTGACTAAGTACTTTTTTGCCCCACTGTAGGTGTCCAGATTAGTTTATGTTTAAACATAAGTAAGTGTGGGCTGTACTCTATATATTTTGTGCAATTGAGAACTTTGGGTTAATTCCCTGAGATCTGGATCTTGTCAGGGACCAGCTCTGCTATAGACCATGTGCTGTGGGTGACAGCAGGCACACGGCATCTGCGAAGAGCAGGCATTTAACCTCTGAATTGTGGAGACTAACACCAGGGACTCTCTCCCCGTCTGTCAGGGCCTGAGCAGCTCCAAAATAATTGCCCTCCATCCGTCAAAACAGGGTGTGATGATTGGACTGGTTACAGCGCCGACGCCACACGGACCTGATCCGATATCCTCTCTGTCTCTTTTTTTCTCGCTCTCTCCTTCTGCAAGTGTAAGGTCAACACAGACAGTAGGAGAAGGAGGAGGAGGAGGAGGGGAGGAGGGGAAGAGGTGGAGGAGAGAAGTAGAAGGAGAGAAGGAGGAGTGGAGGAGGAGAAGAGGAGGAGGATATGAGGAGAGAAGGAGGAGTGGAGGAGGAGGAGAAAGAAGAGGAGAGGAGGAGGAGAGAAGGAGGAGTGGAGGAGGAGGACAGGAGGAGAAGAAGAGGAGTTGAGAAGGAAGAGGAGGAGGAGAGGAGGATGAGGAGAGAAGGAGGAGTGGAGGAGAAGAGGAGGAGGATATGAGGAGAAAAGGAGGAGTGGAGGAGGAGGAGAGGAGGAGAGGAGGAGTGGAGGAGGAGGAGGAGGAGAACATGAGGGGAGGAGGAGGCGGATGAGGAGGAGAAGAAGAGGAGGAATGGTGGAAGAGGAGAAGAGGAGAGCAGAGGAGAAGAGGAGGAGAGAAGGAGTAGGGGGAGAAGAGGAGGAGAGATGGAGGAGGAGGAGAAGAGGGAGGAGGAGAAGAGGAGGAGAGGGGCAGGAGGAGGAGTGGAAGAGAAGGAGAAGGAGAAGAGGAGGAGTGGAAGAGAAGAGGAGTGGAGAAGAAAAGAGGAGGAGGAGAAGGAAGTAAGGAGGTGAAGAAGAGGTTGAGGAGTGGAGGGGAAGGAGAAGAGGGGGAGGAGGAGGAGGAGGAGAAGAGAACAGGGGGAGAAGAAGAGGAGGAGAAGAAGAGGAGGAGAAGGAAGTGAGGAGGAGAAGAAGAGGAGGAGAAGAAGAGGAGGAGGAGGAGGAGGAGAAGAGGAGGAGAATGAAGTGAGGAGGAGAAGAAGAGGAGGAGGAGTGGAGGGGAAGGAGAAGAGGGGGAGGAGGAGGAGGAGGCGGAGATGAGAACAGGGGGAGAAGAAGAGGAGGAGGAGAAGAAGAGGAGGAGGAGTGGGAGGAGGTGGTATTGAGTGTGAAGGCTGAGTCACAGATATGTAATAGATGTACCTTTTCAGTTGTTCTGTTCCTCGTCTTCCCTCATGTCATTATGTTACTAAAGACACCCATCACTCGGGTCCAGAGCTTCTTGTAAAAACGCATCTCCATTGTCTTTTTTCTGGAGAATGTTTGCCTCTCTGCCAACCATCAGCATCACTGTTTGAACAGGGATCTTCAGAAAACACATTGAATAGACTTTGTGTGATTGGGAAAGGAGACAATGAGACAGTTATGTTGCGAGGTATTGATGGACAAATATTTACAATGAGGTTGAGCACAGCTGGGTTCTGTTTGGAGATCAGTTAGTGAGACTCTACATATAACGCATAAAGGTACACGGTTGCTAAGGGAACTCCCAAAAGAAGTAAGTTTTAAATGTTTTAGACCAATGAGTGTAAAGAAAATACTAACTTAATGGTATTTTTTTTAGTTAGCAGACACTTTCATCCAGAGTGATTTACAGTAGAGAGAGAATACATTTTCATACCGGTCCCGCGTGGGAATCAAATCCACAACCCTATCGTTGCAAGCACCATGCTATACCCACTGAGCCGCGCTCTACCGACTGAGCCGCTCCCTACCGACTGAGCCGCTCCCTACCGACTGAGCCACTCCCTACCGACTGAGCCACTCCCTACCGACTGAGCCACTCCCTACCGACTGAGCCGCGCTCTACCGACTGAGCCGCTCCCTACCGACTGAGCCGCGCTCTACCGACTGAGCCGCTCCCTACCGACTGAGCCGCTCCCTACCGACTGAGCCGCTCCCTACCGACTGAGCCGCTCCCTACCGACTGAGCCGCTCCCTACCGACTGAGCCACAACAATAACTTTTGTTATTTGACTATTCCTTGAATTATGGGATTTAGTTTTTGTTCTTCGTGAAGTTTTCAAGGGTTGTAATTGAAACTGTATTTGTTATTTTAATTTGTTTATTTTTGTATTTAATTGTTTTTGAAGAAATGTATGGGGGAAGGGGGATGTCATGATTTTAGTCCTGGAAATTCATTCTGCAGGTAGTTTCTGAAACCTAGTGTTTTCAGAATCCATTGAGCTCCTTGCTCAGGAAGGGATTTCCTCCCAAAGTCGAGAGAGAAGGCCCTATTGTATTCTCCAGCCAGTAACAAGCTACTCTGTTTCAGTGGCTACCGGTTGGCTACCGTAAACAATTATTGCCATTTCTGTTGGCTACATACGGGGATTGTTTTACGATTAGCCACAGGCACTGTTGGGTTACCTTGGACAAATGTATCACGGCATGAGTCATGTGTCCAAAGGGGGAATAGTCCATGCATTCAGAAA
This sequence comes from Oncorhynchus kisutch, assembly GCF_002021735.2. NCBI lineage: Eukaryota > Metazoa > Chordata > Actinopteri > Salmoniformes > Salmonidae > Oncorhynchus > Oncorhynchus kisutch. Next base: position 84,167,652 of record NC_034190.2, read on the forward strand.
ATAATGGAACTGCGATTGAGGCACAAACAAGTACCCACTTCTTTGTCTCAACTAGCAGTCCCCTTGGGCCAATTAGGAAACATGCAAATTGATGTTGTACATGTACATGTATTACAACTAGTATGAAGTAACTAATGTAGTACAGTTGAAGTCGGAAGTTTACATACACCTTTCACAATTCCTGACATTTAATCCTAGTAAAAATTCCCTGTCTTAGGTCAGTTAGGATCACCACTTTATTTTAAGAATGTGAAACGTCAGAATAATAGCAGAGAGAATGATTTGTTTCAGCTTTTATTTCTTTCATCACATTCCCAGTGTTAACAAGTTTTAATGACTCCAACCTAAGTGTATGTAAACTTCCGACTTCAACTGTAATTTGGGTGGAATGGCTCCAAAATTCGATAAGGATAATGGTAAAATTGTGGCCGTAACTAGCAAAGGATCATGGTAAATGTATTTGTTTTCATCCTGCCTGAGATAGTCAACCCAACGCTGCTAGAGAACATCAGCGTCAATTCCGGAAGCTTTGGGCATAAATAGTCAGGAACCCACTGTCACGACTTCCGCCGAAGTCGGTTCCTCTCCCTGTTCGTTCGGCGGTCGACGTCGCTGGTCTTCTAGCCATCGCCGATCCACCTTTTCATTTTCCATTTGTTTTGTCTTGTCTTCCTGCACACCTAGTTTACATCTCCTACTAGTTCACATGTGTATTTAGCCCTCTGTTCCCTACATGTCTGGGTGGGGTATTGTTTATTTGTCGAGGTCGGCACGCTTCCGGATGGTTTGCGCCGGGTTTTGTTTTATTACACGTGCTTTGTGGCAGCCGGTACTTTGTACTTGGGTTTTAGGCTTTGTGCTGCCTCACTTGTTCTGTGGGCATTTCTTTTGTGACACGGTTGCGTTCTGCATTATGATTGCCTCTGGCTACACACACCTTCTCTGCCGAGAACAGATGTATCACATGTTAGTTACATTGTTTAACGGATGTTAATTGCATTCATAAAAACATCTAGATATAGCCTATATTGTCTCATGTCTTTAGTTTGTTTGTGTATAAGACCTCATTTAATGATATTATCTCCGCATATCTCCCCATCCCCAGGCCTCTGTCATCCACCTAATCCCTAAGCATTTATACATCCAATGACATTCCTGAAATTATTTTGCTGCGTAGATCATTTGATATTGCCTTCATTTTTGTCTAACTTCTGGTGATATAATAACAATCTGGTTCAGTTTGTCCTTGATATTGTATCTATTTCTAAAGTTAATGTATTAAAAAAAAAGTATTGGTCAATACTCAGCTAATTACATGTCTACAAAGGGTACCTGCAATGCCATGAATTGTGGAGAATAGGGCTAATAGCTCAGTTTAATAATGTGGAGAATAGGGCTAATAGCTAAGGTTAATAATGTGGAGTATAGGGCTAATAGCTAAGGTTAATAATGTGGACTATAGGGCTAATAGCTAAGGTTAATAATGTGGAGAATAGGGCTAATAGCTAAGGTTAATAATGTGGAGAATATGGCTAATAGCTAAGGTTAATAATGTGGAGTATAGGGCTAATAGCTCAGTTTAATAATGTGAAGTATAGGGCTAATAGCTCAGTTTAATAATGTGGAGAATAGGGCTAATAGCTAAGTTTAATAATGTGGAGTATAGGGCTAATAGCTCAGTTTAATAAGGTGGAGTTTCAGGCTAATAGCTAAGTTTAATAAGGTGGAGTTTTGGGCCAATAGCCAAGTTTAATTATGTGCTACTAGACTGCAGGCTACTTAGATGCACTAGACCAGGACTAGTTGTACTGAACACAACATGCAACACTTTAAATATTTTACTGAGTTACAGTTCATATCAGCAAATCAGTCAATTTAAATATATAAATAAGGGCCCTAATCTATGTATTTTACATAACTGGGCATGGGTGCAGCCATGTGTGGGCCTGGGAGGGCATAAGCCCACCCAATCAGAATGTCTATATTACAGACACAAATACTCCTCAGAAATGATTTCAGCTCATGAAACATGGGACCAACGCTGCATTTATAATTTTGTTCAGAGTAAATTTAAACGGCCTTGCCACAACCACCTTATATTGGATGAAACAAGATCGAGGCAAGGAACACCGGTGTATGAATAATTCAATAGTCTTTATTACAGCATCCCGCCTGTAATGAAATGTCACAATAAAACCCATCCTTCAAAACATCGCCGTTGGGTGACTGTGTTTAATGTTCATGAGCTTTATTGTTGCTCTCCCCAACCCCCAATCCCCCGACAAAGACTGTCATTATGTTCATCTTCATCCTTCTAACCAGCTCTACACTCTTAAGCCTTCCTAAATCATTGCCCCCTCCCCCCATGACCAGCATGTCAGAAGCAGGCTGTTGCAGGAGCTGCCTTCTGAATTTTGGAAGGATGTCCAGCACATGTCTACTTCTCCAAACATCAACAAGACTGTGGCATCCAGCCTGAGGTTGACTCCGCAAAGTTTGGAATGCGCCCTTCGTTCATCTCGGCAAACACCCTGCATTTTGGGACCACATTACATGTCTCTTTCTTGGCTACATTGCATATGAAAATGTAATTTTTGGCATGAGATGGTTCTTAAAATAATGCCATAGTTCTGCTTGTCATGAAAACGAAGAAGACCAAATGAAGTTAGCTAAATCGATCAGGTATTCCCAGAACCTGCATTATTATGCAGTAACCTGGTTGCTAGCCTACTGTTAAAACCTTTGCAACAGAAGGTTCATTTCAAAGTGTTACCTAGAACTTAGTCAACTCAGTATTGGAAAATAAAATGGACGGCAAAAATTTACTATGAAAATCTGATTAGACCAGTGGTCAACAACCTGGCGATCGCAATCGACTTGTCGATCTCCAAGGCATTACTTGTCGATCTCCAAGGCATTTCTAGTCGATCTCCAAGGCATTTCTAGTCGATCTCCAAGGCATTTCTAGTCGATCTCCATGGCCTTTCTAGTCGATCTCCAAGGCATTTCTAGTCGATCTCCAAGGCATTTCTAGTCGATCTCCAAGGCATTACTAGTCGATCTCCAAGGCATTACTAGTCGATCTCCAAGGCATTTCTAGTCGATCTCCAAGGCATTTCTAGTCGATCTCCAAGGCATTTCTAGTCAATCTCCAAGGCATTTCTAGTCGATCTCCAAGGCATTTCTAGTCGATCTCCAAGGCATTTCTAGTTGATCTCCAAGGCATTTCTAGTCGATCTCCAAGGCATTTCTAGTCGATCTCCAAGGCATTTCTAGTCGATCTCCAAGGCATTTCTAGTCGATCTCCAAGGCATTTCTAGTCGATCTCCATGGCCTTTCTAGTCGATCTCCAAGGCATTTCTAGTCGATCTCCAAGGCATTACTAGTCGATCTCCAAGGCATTACTAGTCGATCTCCAAGGCATTACTAGTCGATCTCCAAGGCATTTCTAGTCGATCTCCAAGGCATTTCTAGTCGATCTCCAAGGCATTTCTAGTCGATCTCCAAGGCATTACTAGTCGATCTCCAAGGCATTTCTAGTCGATCTCCAAGGCATTTCTAGTCGATCTCCAAGGCATTTCTAGTCGATCTCCAAGGCATTTCTAGTCGATCTCCAAGGCATTTCTAGTTGATCTCCAAGGCATTTCTAGTCGATCTCCAAGGCATTACTAGTCGATCTCCAAGGCATTTCTAGTCGATCTCCAAGGCATTTCTAGTCGATCTCCAAGGCATTACTAGTCGATCTCCAAGGCATTACTAGTCGATCTCCAAGGCATTACTAGTCGATCTCCAAGGCATTTCTAGTCGATCTCCAAGGCATTTCTAGTCGATCTCCAAGGCATTTCTAGTCGATCTCCAAGGCATTTCTAGTCGATCTCCAAGGCATTTCTAGTCGATCTCCAAGGCATTTCTAGTCGATCTCCAAGGCATTTCTAGTTGATCTCCAAGGCATTTCTAGTCGATCTCCAAGGCATTTCTAGTCGATCTCCAAGGCATTTCTAGTCGATCTCCAAGGCATTTCTAGTCGATCTCCAAGGCATTTCTAGTCGATCTCCATGGCCTTTCTAGTCGATCTCCAAGGCATTTCTAGTCGATCTCCAAGGCATTTCTAGTCGATCTCCAAGGCATTACTAGTCGATCTCCAAGGCATTACTAGTCGATCTCCAAGGCATTACTAGTCGATCTCCAAGGCATTACTAGTCGATCTCCAAGGCATTTCTAGTCGATCTCCAAGGCATTTCTAGTCGATCTCCAAGGCATTTCTAGTCGATCTCCAAGGCATTTCTAGTCGATCTCCAAGGCATTTCTAGTCGATCTCCAAGGCATTTCTAGTCGATCTCCAAGGCATTTCTAGTCGATCTCCAAGGCATTTCTAGTCGATCTCCAAGGCATTTCTAGTCGATCTCCAAGGCATTTCTAGTCGATCTCCAAGGCATTTCTAGTTGATCTCCAAGGCATTTCTAGTCGATCTCCAAGGCATTTCTAGTCGATCTCCAAGGCATTTCTAGTCGATCTCCAAGGCATTTCTAGTCGATCTCCAAGGCATTTCTAGTCGATCTCCATGGCCTTTCTAGTCGATCTCCAAGGCATTTCTAGTCGATCTCCAAGGCATTTCTAGTCGATCTCCAAGGCATTACTAGTCGATCTCCAAGGCATTACTAGTC
>NC_034190.2:84177315-84202315 GCF_002021735.2 Oncorhynchus kisutch
CTACTAATTTGAAGGGGTGTCCACATATTTTTGTATATATATATATATATATATATATATTGTACCTAGTATTTATTACCAAGTGATTTACAAAGACACTTGTTCACTGCATCAAATCATAAAACAACAGTTTTGAAATGTGTGTATTGTATTGACTAAATAGTGAGCTCATCATTATCTGATGTATTGGAGACTAAACTTAATGTTCTCATGGTATTTCACAGAAAAATAGGATTTTGCATGAATGACTCTGGGTTGAAAGATGTGTTCAAACGCAACAATGAAACATCAACATTTCTGAACATAAGATAAGGGCCCTTAAAAGTGTTCTCAGTTTTTTATTTTTTATTGTTGTTTTGGAAATATAGTGTTTGTGTTTGATCTGACAAATGTGCCAAAGAAAATGTGTGTGTGTGTGTGTGTGTGTTTGTGTGTGTGTGCATATTCCAGTGTGTTCCTTCATGTGTTAAATTACTGAGTAGTTTGGTTCATCAGACTGACCTCCAGTCTTCATGGAGGAGATTACTGATTAGTTTGGTTCATCAGGCTGACCTCCAGTCTCCATGGAGATTACTGAGTAGTTTGGTTCATCAGGCTGACCTCCGGTCTCCATGGAGATTACTGAGTAGTTTGGTTCATCAGGCTGATCCCCAGTCTTCATGGAGGAGATTACTGAGTAGTTTGGTTCATCAGGCTGACCCCCAGTCTTCATGTGTTAGATTACTGAGTAGTTTGGTTCATCAGGCTGACCCCCAGTCTCCATGGAGGAGATTACTGAGTAGTTTGGTTCATCAGGCTGATCCCCAGTCTTCATGGAGGAGATTACTGAGTAGTTTGGTTCATCAGGCTGACCCCCAGTCTTCATGTGTTAGATTACTGAGTAGTTTGGTTCATCAGGCTGATCCCCAGTCTTCATGGAGGAGATTACTGAGTAGTTTGGTTCATCAGGCTGACCCCCAGTCTTCATGTGTTAGATTACTGAGTAGTTTGGTTCATCAGGCTGACCCCCAGTCTCCATGGAGGAGATTACTGAGTAGTTTGGTTCATCAGGCTGATCCCCAGTCTTCATGGAGGAGATTACTGAGTAGTTTGGTTCATCAGGCTGACCCCCAGTCTTCATGTGTTAGATTACTGAGTAGTTTGGTTCATCAGGCTGACCCCCAGTCTTCATGTGTTAGATTACTGAGTAGTTCGTGTTAACCTGGAAGAATCCATTGAAGGGTTTAGGCAAACTGTCTGAGAGGTATGAGTATCTGTCGATGAATGTGTATAATTGGCGTACATTAATGTCATCATTAGAAAGAGATATTGAGTGTTTGTTTTTAAACAAAAAACGCAGACGGAGCCTGTTAGAGGTGGTGGCCAGTCTTACAAATGTATTTTGTATGATGAGTAATTTGTGTAAGTTTGAGCCGTTTGCAGAAACACATTGTTCATAACTATATTTGCCAATTATATGATAATATAAACAGTAATAATACAATATAGAAAGTCATATTTAATGATCAACCGTGTCAAACGCTTTGGATACATCTCAAAAGATGCCAAGAGCGTTTTCATTGTTGTTCATGGTTGTAAAGATTTTATCCACAAGTTGCAAAAGATATGAGTTTTTACGAAAACCATATTAGTGCTCGTATAGAATATAGTGTTGATTTAAATGTTTCAACATTCTCTTACACACTACATTTTTCAGGATTTAAGAAAAACATGGTAGTACAGATATTAAGGCCATCATTTATAAAATATCTGACATCCCCAGATTTAAAGAGGGGAATAGTTTGGGCTATTTTCAAATCTTGAGGAACAATACCAGTTTGATTCTGTGCAGCTTTAGCAGCAGTGATCATCGATATTATTATCAATTTATAATTTATAATATAATAATATAAAATATAATTTATAATAATTTTCTAATTATAATACAATTTATATTAGTTCTGATGATTACGAAAACAGGAGTCAGTCAATATTGTTACCAAACGTTACATTGTGAGACACGTGGTCTCCCTCATATCCTGTTCAACACACAACAAACTAATGTCTGTGTACCAAAATGGCACCCGATTCCCTTATGGTGCTCTTGTCAAAAGGTCAAATCAAATTGTATTAAACATGACAGTCATTGAAAACAGTGGTAGGCTGAATCTTTTTTTTGGGATGGTTTGTCCTCGGGTTTTCACCTGACTTCTAAGTTCTGTTATACTCACAGACACTATTTTAACAGTTTCAGAAACTCTTGAGTGTTTCCTATCCAAATCTACCAATTATATGCATATCCTAGCTTCTGGGCCTGAGTAACAGGCAGTTTACTTTGGGAACGCTTTTCATAAAGTATAAAATATTTTTTTTCTCAATTAATACTGGTACAAGTCAATATGCTTTACAATACAGGACTAGCTCTTTTGTTCTCATTGCATATCTTCACTCTGTCTCTGATTCTCATAATATGAAATAATACGCTTCAATAATCTGTTACAAAACAAACAGCCATTTTAAGCTGGAGAACACAGCAGTGTTTGTCAGACCATGAGACATCCTAAAAATCTGTCTTCTAATGAAAATGTCTGTAGCATCTGAACGGTTTTGCCTACAAATCGTTTGTGATGTCGCCACAACGTTCCCACTAGACTGTTCCAACAACATAACGAAACATTCTAAATGTGTTATGGGAACCTTTTAATTAAAGAGCAGATTAAATGTGTTCTGGGAACCTTTTAAAGAACAGATTAAATGTGTTCTGGGAACCTTTTAAAGAGCAGATTAAATGTGTTCTGGGAACCTTTTAAAGAACAGATTAAATGTCTTCTGGGAACCTTTTAAAGAACAGATTAAATGTCTTCTGGGAACGTTCTTGCAACATCAGGTGAATATTTTATACAAACATTCTACACTCATCAGCACGACTTGACAGATTTTTTTATGTCATGAGAGCATTTGCCGCGACCTAACGAACGTTCTGGGGACTTTCACAGAACCAATTTTGGTTTGTTGGGTGGCTTCATAGTTGACCCACATAATAATTCACATTTCCTGTAGCTGCAGGATTATTTTCATGCTGTGGGAAACTGGCTCAAAGCAAGATCCTACATCTGTACAGCCTCGTCACAGGCAAGATGGGGAAAGCATTACGTATTCAAGGAGTGTCTCCCAAATGGCATCTTATTCCCTATATAGTGTACTATTTTTAACCAGTGCTCCTAGTAAAAGTAGTGCACTACGTGAGGAATAGGGTGCCTTTTGAGACACATTAATATTTTATATATTAGTCAAGATCTGAGAGTCAACCTTTGAGAGTCAACCTCTGAGAGTCAACCTCTGAGAGTCAACCTCTGTGGGTCAAGAGGTTTCTTCACTCATCTACCTTAGCTCCTGGAACAGTTTTGGAATGAAGAATGTGACTTGAATTACATCTGAGTGAGTACATCTGAGCCAGTACATCTGAGCCAGTACATCTGAGCCAGTACATCTGAGCCAGTACAATTTGGTTTGCACGACCATAAAAAAAAACAGTATTAGTGCCAATGATAAAGCTTAGGCTTGCCAACCAAATAGGAGGGGCGGGGGGGGGGGGGGGGGGGGGGGTACTGTATCCCCAACGCTCCTCTATCGACCACTAAAAGGAATGTGTCTCAAATTGCACACTAACCCCTGGTGCAGTACTTTTGACCGGAGCCCCTACGGATCAATAGTGCACCGTAATGGGAACATGGTGCTGTTTGAGATGCAGCCTAACAGTTTAACCTCTTGACTGAACAGGGAGGGAGGCAGGCAGGCAGGGAGGGAGGCAAGGAGGCAGGGAGGCAGGCAGGCAGGCAGGCAGGCAGGCATGCAGGCAGGCAGGCAGGCAGGCAGGCAGGCAGGCAGGCAGGCAGGCAGGCAGGCAGGCAGGCAGGCAGGCAGGGAGGGAGGGAGGGAGGGAGGGAGGGAGGGAGGGAGGGAGGGAGGGAGGGAGGGAGGGAGGGAGGGAGGGAGGCAGGCAGGCAGGCAGGCAGGCAGGCAGGCAGGGAGGGAGGGAATCAATCAAGGAGGGAGGGAGGGAGGAAGGGAATCAAGGAGGGAGGGAGGAAGGAAGATCAGAGTGAGGGAAGGAGGGATAGATTTAAAAAATATATAAATTGTCTACGTTTATGATATTCTTTTATGTCCATAGATAAACCATTGTTTGCTCTAAAGGACATATAGGCCCAATTGTACGCATTTTACAGGCCATTTGATCCATCAGGAAAAACAGGATGTACAGAAAAGAAACGAAGCAAAGAAAAACATTTCAAAAGCTTTTTTCTGAAGGTCTTCAACACAGTTTCATCTGTCTCTATTGCAGTTTCTTTTGAGTCTGAAATGGAGGTTTCGATTGGCCTCATAATTATTGCCGTAGGCTGACTGGACTAGGATTGTATACCAAAATGGCACCCTATTCCCTGTATAGTGCTCTTCTTTTTACATGGCTCTGGTCAAAAAATTGTGCACTATTTAGGGAATAAGGTGCCATTTTGGAACGCAGACTCTGGATCTGGACTACATATTGATCCATCATTAAAAGCAATTTACTCCTCAGGCAGCCATAGGAAATGTCCCAAAACGGCACCGCATCATCTCAGTTCAAAAGTTGTACACTAGATAGGGAATGGGATGCAGATATATATAAATGCATACTGTAGCCTGTAGCATGACAACATTAACATTAACATTAACATCATCATGTCAGGACCACCTGACATGATGACTCCTTGCTGTCCCCAGTCCACCTGGCCGTGCTGCTGCTCCAGTTTCAACTGTTCTGCCTTCTTATTATTCGAACATGCTGATCATTTATGAACATTTGAACATCTTGGCCATGTTCTGTTTTAATCTCCACCCGGCACAGCCAGAAGAGGACTGGCCACCCCACATAGCCTGGTTCCTCTCTAGGTTTCTTCCTAGGTTTTGGCCTTTCTAGGGAGTTTTTCCTAGCCACCGTGCTTCTACACCTGCATTGCTTGCTGTTTGGGGTTTTAGGCTGGGTTTCTGTACAGCACTTTGAGATATCAGCTGATGTACGAAGGGCTATATAAATACATTTGATTCGATTTGATTAACTAAATGTCACTAAATGACAGCTGCAGTTTTCCTGATGAATCTCATATCTTTTCATATCATCAATGTGTCTGTAATGTTTGGAGCAGTTGAACAGGGGATTAGTGCATTCTGACTCACCAAATCTCACCCTGCACCCCCCCCCCCAAAAAAGAAAATCTAACCAAAGTATTACCAGTTCTTCAAACCTGATAAAATAGATTACAACTTCTATCAAATGCAGGTGTTACGAGTTTGACAGATTGAGTTTATATAGAGCTAAAAAAAAACAGCTGTCATATGCTACCGACGCGTCACAATGATGGTTTCTACACATTTCTAGTCAATCTGTTGGATCCAGACTAGAGGTCATTTAATCGGAATGACCGACCTTGAAGCAGTTGCTCCGCGGCTTTTGTGGCGCAATGGATCGATGTTTTCCTGGTTCCTGGTTCGAGCCCAGATAGGGGCGAGGAGAGGGATGGAAGCTATACTGTTACACTGGCAATGCTAAAGTGCCAAAAATAACATCCAATAGTCAAAGGTATATGAAATACAAATGGTATAGAGGGAAATAGTCCTATAATACCCTATAATAACTACAACCTAAAACTTCTTACCTGGGAATATTGAAGTCTCATGTTAAAAGGAACCACCAGCTTTCTTATGTTCTCATGTTCTGAGCACGGAACTTAAACGTTAGCTTTCTTACATGGCACATATTGCACTTTTACTTTCTTCTCCAACACTTTGTTTTTTGCATTTTTTTAAACCAAATTGAACATGTTTCATTATTTATTTGAGGCTAAATAGATTTTGTTGATTTATTATATTAAGTAAAAATAAAAGTGTTCATTCAGTATTGCTGTAATTGTCATTATTACAAATAAATAAATAAATACAAATCGGCAGAATAATCGGTATTGGCTTTTTTGGTCCTCCAATAATCGGTATTGGTATCGGCATTGAAAAATCATAATCGGTCGACCTCTAATCCAGACAGTGTTTATACTTTGTTATTCAACCTTGCATTATGTTAGATATGAAAATGGATTAGTCCCAAATTGTACCATATTCCCTTATGGGCCCTGTCTGTTATTATCTGCTCTAGTTTCCAAAGGCCCATCCCCGGGGTAATGCCAGATAATTAACAACTCAAGGTTATCTGTCTGTGTGTGTGTGTGTTTGTTTCAAGTTTTATTCTTCGTATATACAGGATACACACCTTCCAACCAAATGCTTACTTGCAAGTTCCTTCTTCACAATGTAACAACAATAACAATGTATAGTCCAAAATTGACACATGTACTGGGGAAGGGGGATTGGGGGTCAAGTGTTTAAATTTAGCAGTACTTAGCAGTGTGTGTGTGTGTCTGTGTGTCTGTGTGTCTGTGTGTGTGTGTGTGGGTCTGTGTGTCTGTGTGTCTGTGTGTGTGTGTGTGTGTGTGTGTGTGTGTGTGTGTGTGTGTGTGTGTGTGTCTGTGTGTGTCTGTGTGTGTGTGTGTGTGTGTGTATGCAACCCTGTTAATCCAGATGACTGTGTGATCTTGCTCACCTTGGCTGATGTGAGTAAAATTTTTAATTTAACAGTCACAAGGCAGCCGGGCCAGATGGAATACAGGCCGCGTTCTCAAGGCACACACAGACCAGCTGGCAAGTGTCTTCACGGAACAATCTCTCCTTGCCCTAATCCGTAATCCTAAAATATTTCAAACTGACCACCATTGTCCCTGTTACCAAGAACTCCAAGGTGATCTGCAAAAATGACTATCGCCCTGTATGACTCACATCGGTAATTATGAAGTGCTTTGAAAGGCTGGCCATGGCTCATAACAACACCATCGTGCCCAAGGACCAAATCTAATTCATATAACGCCCCAACAGAACCAAGTTTGACGCAATCTCAATCTCACCCCACACTGCCCTTTCCCACCTGGGCAAGATGGGAAATGGCTATGTTAGAATGCTGTTGATAAACTACAGATCAGAGTTCAAGACCATAGTCCCCTCCAAGCTCGGGACCCTGGCACTGAGGTCATCCCTCTGCAACTGGATCTTGGACTTCCTGACGGGCCAGGTGGTTAGGGTAGGCAGCAACACATCTGCCACGTTTACTCACAACACGGGGGTCCCTCAGGGGTGCTTTGTCACCTCCTGTATTTCCTGTTTACCTACGACTGCGTGACCATGCGCGAACCACTCCAACACCATCATAAAGTTGACGACACGAAGGTGGTAGGCCTGATCACAGCCTACAATGAGGAAGTCAGAGACTTAGCAGTGTGGTTCCAGAACAACAACCTCTCCCTCAACGTCAGTATGACCAAGGGGCTGAACATGGACTACAGAGGAAAGAGGGGAGAGCCCACGCACCATCCACATCGATGAGGCTGTAGTGGAGTGGGTCAAGAGCTTCAAATCTATTTTTGTCCACATCACTAAAGACTTAAAAAATTTGTCAGGGTCCTTTCTTTACAATTTCTGGCTGACTGACATTCCCAAAGTAAACTGCAACTTATTTAGGCCTAGAAGCCAGGATATAATTGGTATCATTGGATAGAAAACATTTTGGAGTTTGTAGAACATTTAAAATAATGTATGAGACTATAAAAAAAATCATATGGTATATATATATATATATATATATATATATATATATATATGGTATATATGGAGCAAATTCAAGAAAAAACAACCTGAATATTTTTTTTGAGGTCCCAGGCTCTTATAATGGGTCCTCCCAGATTGCAATTCCCGTGGTTTCCACTAGATGTCAACAGTCATTGTTCAAGGTTTCAGGCTTGTTTCTTCCAAAATAAGAAAGAATTTTGAGTTTTGGTACAAAGAGTCACAGTGTAAAATCAGTCTGTGGGCGTGCGAGGAAGAGGACATACACTTGATCATTTTACTTTTCTGTTGAACATACTTCTTTCCGTATGAAATATAATAGTTCATTACATTTTAGGATACTTGAGGATTAAATAGAAATGTAGTTTGACTTGTTTGAACAAAGTTTAGCGGTAGCTTTTCAGATTCCTTTGTCTGCATGTTGAACGAGTGGATTACTGAAATCGTTGACTAAACAACCATTCATGTTGTATCTGGGACCCTAGGGATTGCAAACAGAGAAAGATTTTCAAAAAGTAGGTGATTATTTAATCGCTATTTGTGATTTTATGAAGCCTGTACTGGTTGAAAAATATGTTGATGTGGGGCGCCGTCCCCAAACAATCGCATGGCATGCTTTCACTGTAAAGCCCATTGTAAATCAGACAATGCAGTGAGATTAACATGAATTTAAGCTTTTAACCGATATGATACTTGTATAAATCATAAATGTTTAATATTCTCATTTATTATTTGAATTGCACGCCCTCCATTTTCATTGGATGTTGTCGACAGGTGTCCCGCTAGCGGTCCATTCACACCTGCACAGTTGTGAAAAGATTACGACAGCGCCTCTTCCCCCTCAGGAGGCTGAAAAGATTTGGCATGGGCCCTTGGATCCTCAAAAATGTATACAGCTGCACCATCGAGAGCATCTTGCCTGGCTGCATCACTGTTAGGTATGACAAATGCCCTCGACCGCCCTCATTACAGAGGGCGGTGTAGGTCAGTGGTGGCCAGTGGCGTTGTTAAGGGAGGACATGTTTTATTTTTTGTTATTTCTTACAGCATATTACATAACTATCCTTCATATTCATTCCATTCACCCAGCTCAATGTCACATTGATAGGTTTAGGCTACTACATGATACTTGAATTTTCTCTGTACCCAACAGGTCGAGAGAACAATTTGAGTAATGAAGGTGACAGACAATGACACATTCAATACTGCCTTGCACACTAGCTGATCATTAGTGCAACACGGGACCAATTAAGGTATGTTTATCCACGTTTCATTCCATTTGCTTCCGTTGAATTACATATTTTTCAACAGAATCGGTAGAACGAGTACACCTCTGATCACACACAAACACAGTTCACTTTCATAGCAGCCACATACAAACAGCATGATCACTTTGCTCACTGTATAATTACTTCTCATATCTACACACTCTCTTCCTCTCTCCTGTTCCCTTCTCTTGTGGACTTCAGTGCACAACACTTCAGCTGTCTGTGACTAGGCAAAAAAATAAATAATTCCAAGCCAAACCTTTATATCATAACTTCTTACCGCTACACACAGCCTACCTACATCGTTGTAGCTACCAGAACCAATGTGTTAGTAAATCTGCTACAATTAGGCAGTTGTGTACAGTCAACAAGCAGTTTAGCAGTGACACTGATGGGCTCTGGTGGCAAAGAAATGAATTCAAACAAAAGTTTACCTTGACATGGAAGAGTTCCAGTGTTGGATTGTTGGAAATCCATCGCCAGCTAGCTAACATAGTATCACTCTCTGTTTGAGCCCGGTGTTTGAGTAGGCTAAACTAGCCATTCACTAGATAAGTGAAATTGAACAAAAAATACAACAAGATATAGCTAGTTCTCTCTTTTTCTTGCTTTTACTTTTTAAAAGAAATTAATTTGTTCTAAACTGTTGTGATTCTCTCTCTTTGAGTCAACTATTCACCACATGTTATGCACTGCAGCGCTAGCTAGCTGTAGTTTATCATTTCAGTACTAGATTCATTCTCTGATCCTTTGATTGGGTGGACAACATGTCAGTTTATGCTGCAAGAGCTCTGATTGGTTGGAGGACATCCTCTGGAAGCTGTCATAATTACTGTGTAATTATATGGAAGGGGTGAAAACAATGAGCCTCCTAGGTTTTGTATTGAAGTCAATGTACCCAGAGGAGGACAGAAGCTAGCTGTCCTCCGGCTACACCATGGTTCTACCCTACAGAGTGCTGTTGAGGCTCCTGTAGACCTTAAATGCAAAACAGTGCATTTAATCAATTATTTGGTGACATGAAAATATTTAGTATAGTTTTATCAAAAATTACTTTTTACACTGTTTTAATGGTTCACTATTTTTATTTTTATGAAATTCACTGAGGAGGATAGTCCTCCCCTTCCTCCTCTGAGGAGCCTCCACTGGTGCAGATAGCCTACTACATCAATGGGGCCGAGCTCCCTGCCTCCGGGACTGAAAAATGGCCAAAGATCTGCAACGCTGCTGAGTTTTTCACGCTCAACCGTTTCCCATGTGTATCAAGAATGGTCCACCACCCAAATGACATCCAGCCAACTTGACACAACTGTGGGAAACATTGGAGTCAACATGGGCCAGTGAAACGCTTTCCACACCTTGTAGAGGCCATGCCAAGACAAATTGAGGCTATTTTGAGGGAAACGTGTGTATACATTCATGCTACACACATCACAACTGCTGCTACCATACCCCTAACCTTAAACATAAGGTTATCCCTAACATACACTCCCAGCCACAAGGCCTCACAGCACATTCATCCACCAACCCTTTGATTGGTGCGAATGCTTGCTGACATTTAGCTTGCATTCCAAATAGAACCCTATTCCCTACATAGCGCACTACTGTTTCTGAAATGTCAAATTTCAAAGTGTGTTCAAGATTACATTTTGTAGGTATTATCTAAAGAATTTTTAAGGTTAAGTTAAAGGTATTAACTCAGAAATCTTAAGGTTACACAGTGTCTTGAACTTGTCACCTTTGGAACCAGAGGCAGACGCTTAAGCACATCTGCAATCCCTGTCCACAACACCCTCCCTTTCCACAATGCCCTCCCTGTCCACAATGCCCTCCCTGTCCACAATGCCCTCCCTGTCCACAATGCCCTCCCTGTCCACAATGCCCTCCCTGTCCACAATGCCCTCCCTGTCCACAATGCCCTCCCTGTCCACAATGCCCTCCCTGTCCACAATGCCCTCCCTGTCCACAATGCCCTCCCTGTCCACAATGCCCTAGCAAAACCCAAACCTACTTGAAGTTAACATCGCTCACTGTTGTCCCCTAGTGGTCGGTTTCCATGTCACCTACCAACATCCTCAGACATGGATAGACGTCGAATGCTGACTTGTATCACGGGTGATCTGGCTGCAATATTTAGAAGGTGTTCCTAATGTTTTGAATACTCAGAAAACAAACCATATACACACTCACTCACAAACACTACACTGAATCTCCCACACAAATACACGACACAAGGACCGACACAACAAAAAACAAACATACTATACACACACATTACACACACACACACTCAAGCACACACACTTTTACACTCATCATTTGCCACTGCGAATCTGTCCTTTTTTCATGTAAATATCTACCTCAAATACCTTACTATTATCTACCCTGATGTCTAGTCACTTTACCCTGCCTTCATGTACATATCTACCTCAAATACCTTATTATTATCTATCCTGATGCCTAGTCACTTTACCCTGCCTTCATGTACATATCTACCTCAAATACCTTATTATTATCTATCCTGATGTCTAGTCACTTTACCCTGCCTTCATGTACATATCTACCTCAAATACCTTATTATTATCTATCCTGATGTCTAGTCACTTTACCCTGCCTTCATGTACATATCTACCTCAAATACCTTACTATTATCTATCCTGATGTCTAGTCACTTTACCCTTCCTTCATGTACATATCTACCTCAAATACCTTACTATTATCTATCCTGATGCCTAGTCACTTTACCCTTCCTTCATGTACATATCTACCTCAAATACCTTACTATTATCTATCCTGTTGCCTAGTCACTTTACCCTGCCTTCATGTACATATCTACCTCAAATACCTTATTATTATCTATCCTGATGTCTAGTCACTTTACCCTGCCTTTATGTGCATATCTACCTCAAATACGTTATTATTATTATCTATCCTGATTGCCTAGTCACGTTACCCTGCCTTCAAGTAAATATCTACCTCAAATACCTTGTACCACTGCACATTGATCAGGTACTGGTACCCCCTGTATATTCTGTAGCTCCATTCTGTGAATTATATTACTCTTGTGTTAGCATTTAAACTCTGCATTGTTGGGAAGGACTCATAAGCAAGCATTTAAAAGTAAAGTCAACACCAGATGTATTATTATTTGTTTTTAATCTGTTTTTCAATGCATTTCCATGGGCTAATAGCATTAAGGCCAAATGCAATGTTTTGTCAAATATATATTTTCATCTAAATATATATTTTCTTGTATACCTAAAGGAGTCCTAAAATAAATTCTAAATCAAATAGCTAAATGATCCTTGTTATGAGCATCTTAAAACAATTCCATATGTCAGCTCAGTAACTATGTTCCCTGCTCACTTACAAAAGGTCGAACTTCCCCTCTACTTGATATCCCTGGTACATAGCTCCTATGTCTAACTCCTCTCTACTTGAGATCCCTGGAACATAGCTCCTAGATCTAACTAACTCCCCCTACTTGATATCCATGGTACATAGCTCCAAAGTCTAACTCCCCTCTACTTGAGATTCCTGGTACATAGCTCCTAAGTCTAACTCCCCTCTACTTGAGATCCCTGGTACATAGCGCCTAGATCTAACTCCCCTCTACTTGAGATCCCTGGAACATAGCTCCTAGATATAACTAACTCCCCTACTTGATATCCATGGTACATAGCTCCTAAGTCTAACTCCCCTCTACTTGAGATTCCTGGTACATAGCTCCTAAGTCTAACTCCCCTCTACTTGAGATCCCTGGTACATAGCGCCTAGATCTGACTCCCCTCTACTTGAGATCCCTGGAACATAGCTCCTAGATCTAACTAACTCCCCTCTACTTGAGATCCCTGGTACATAGCTCCTAAGTCTAACTCCCCTCTACTTGAGATCCCTGGTACATAGCGCCTAGATCTGACTCCCCTCTACTTGAGATCCCTGGAACATAGCTCCTAGATCTAACTAACTCCCCTCTACTTGAGATCCCTGGTACATAGCTCCTAGATCTAACTAACTCCCCTCTACTTGAGATCCCTGGTACATAGCTCCTAGATCTAACTAACTCCCCTCGACTTGAGATCCCTGGTACATATCTCCTAGATCTAACTAATTCCCCTCTACTTGAGATCCCTGGTACATAGCTCCTAGATCTAACTCCCCTCTACTTGAGATCCCTGGTACATAGCTCCTAGATCTAACTCCCCTCTACTTGAGATCCCTGGTACATAGCTCCTAGATCTAACTCCCTTCTACTTGAGATCCCTGGTACATAGCTCCTAGATCTAACTAATTCCCCTCTACTTGAGATATCTGGTGCATAGCTCCTTCTTTACTTACACCAGATCACATTCAGTTAAAGATTCCTAAAAATCTTCTATCCTAGGGGTCGCTCCTGTTTTCAGTTCGACTGGAACGAGCTACAAAAACCGTTGAAACCTGAGACACGTGTATCTCTCTGACAGCAGAACATGTCATTCAAGGTCATTCTCACCGACATTAACTTGTTACTCTGACGAATCATGTCATTCATAGACATGTGTATCTCTCTGACGAATCATGTCATTCATAGACATGTGTATCTCTCTGACGAATCATGTCATTCATAGACATGTGTATCTCTCTGACGAATCATGTCATTCATAGACATGTCAACGGTGTACATTCCCATGGTCGCTTTATATTTTGGTTTAGATACACAGCCTGATATTCTATCAAATGTATGGCTGACTGTCTTCTATCTATGGCTGACTGTCTTCTATCTATGGCTGACTGTCTTCTATCTATGGCTGACTGGCTTCTATCTATGGCTGACTGTCTACTGTCTATGGCTGACTGTCTACTGTCTATGGCTGACTGTCTACTGTCTATGGCTGACTGTCTTCTATCTATGCTGACTGTCTTCTATCTATGGCTGACTGTCTTCTATCTATGCTGACTGTCTTCTATCTATGGCTGACTGTCTACTGTCTATGCTGACTGTCTACTGTCTACTCTGACTGTCTTCTATCTATGCTGACTGTCTTCTATCTATGCTGACTGTCTTCTATCTATGCTGACTGTCTTCTATCTATGGCTGACTGTCTTCTATCTATGCTGACTGTCTTCTATCTATGGCTGACTGTCGTCTATCTATGCTGACTGTCTTCTATCTATGGCTGACTGTCTACTGTCTATGGCCGACTGTCTTCTATCTATGCTGACTGTCTTCTATCTATGGCTGACTGTCTTCTATCTATGGCGGACTGTCTTCTATCTATGGCTGACTGTCTTCTGTCTATGGCTGACTGTATTCTATCTATGGCTGACTGTCTTCTATCTATGGCTGACTGTCTTCTATCTATGGCTGACTGTCTTCTATCTATGGCTGACTGTCTTCTATCTATGACTGACTGTCTCTGTCTACTCTGACTGTCTTCTATCTATGCTGACTGTCTACTGTCTACTCTGACTGTCTTCTATCTATGGCTAACTGTCTTCTATATATGGATGACTGTCTACTGTCTATGCTGACTGTCTACTGTCTATGGCTGACTGTCTACTGTCTATATCTGACTGTCTTCTATATATGGCTGACTGTCTTCTATCTATGGCTGACTGTCTTCTATCTATGGCTGACTGTCTTCTGTCTATGGCTGACAGTCTTCTATCTATGGCTGACTGTCTTCTATCTATGGCTGACTGTCTTCTATCTATGGCTGACTGTCTACTGTCTATATCTGACTGTCTTCTATCTATGGCTGACTGTCTTCTATCTATGGCTGACTGGCTTCTATCTATGGCTGACTGTCTTCTATATATGGCTGACTGTCTACTCTCTATGCTGACTGTCTTCTGTCTATGGCTGACTGTCTACTCTGACTGTCTTCTATCTATGGCTGACTGTCTTCTATCTATGGCTGACTGTCTACTCTGACTGTCTTCTATCTATGGCTGACTGTCTACTCTGACTGTCTTCTATCTATGGCTGACTGTCTTCTATCTATGGCTGACTGTCTTCTATCTATGGCTGACTGTCTACTCTGACTGTCTTCTATCTATGGCTGACTGTCTTCTATCTATGGCTGACTGTCTTCTATCTATGGCTGACTGTCTTCTATCTATGGCTGACTGATACAAACTTGTCTTTGTGTGACTTCGTCATCAGACTGGGTGTATAGCTAAGATCCCTTCAGGTGTGACCGCAGCATGTGAGACATCCCGTGATTTTACTATCTGCACAAAGTCAGCTGTATGGAAGCAGGAAGTAGCACGTTATAGTGTAAACTCTGACAAAAGGAGTTAGATGGTTCAGTGGTTGTGCTGTGAACATCAGGCTATCTTAATCTGCACAGACAAGCCAATCACCTGTTATACTATGTTCCACCTTTTTCCACACATCTGCTATACTGCCACAAAGACAAAGAGGTTGTACTTTCTATAAAAGCAGAGAATCAACTCTATTCATTGGGCTTTCTTCTCTGAATTATTTTGAGTGATTGTTTGATTGCTTCATTTTCTTAAAATAAAGTTGTTAGAATAATCTTCAGTCTCTCTCTTCTTTAGAAGAGTAAATAAAAGTGCGTTCTTAACTGTCTTGCTTGGTTAAAAAAAGAAATCCACCACAATTTGGCAACAAGAATGGGATGTCTAACTCCGTCTGCTGATTGCTCCCGGGGAAACTGAGTGCAGGGGGGCTACAGAAGACATGGCTCAGATACAAGAACAGAGTCCTGATTAAAGTGTTCTAGGATAAGATCCTGAGGTACTATAGAGATACCAGGACAGAGTCCTGATGAAAGTGTTCTAGGATAAGATCCTGAGGTACTATAGAGATACCAGGACAGAGTCCTGATGAAAGTGTTCTAGGATAAGATCCTGAGGTACCATAGAGATACCAGGACAGAGTCCTGATTAAAGTGTTCTAGGATAAGATCCTGAGGTACTATAGAGATACCAGGACAGAATCCTGATGAAAGTGTTCTAGGATAAGATCCTGAGGTACTATAGAGATACCATGACAGAGTCCTGATTAAAGTGTTCTAGGATAAGATCCTGAGGTACTATAGAGATACCAGGACAGAGTCCTGATTAAAGTGTTCTAGGATAAGATCCTGAGGTACCATAGAGATACCAGGACAGAGTCCTGATGAAAGTGTTCTAGGATAAGATCCTGAGGTACTATAGAGATACCAGGACAGAGTCCTGATGAAAGTGTTCTAGGATAAGATCCTGAGGTACCATAGAGATACCAGGACAGAGTCCTGATGAAAGTGTTCTAAAAACATTGCTTAAATATCTTAAAGAACAAAAAAAGTAAACATGCTTGGTGTTCGCAAAAAGGAATGTGGGAGATTCCCCAAACGTATGGAAGAATGTACGCTGTCTGGTCAGATGAGACAAAAAATGTAACTTGTTGGCCATCAAGAAAAATCCTATGTCTGGTGCAAACTCAACACCTCTCATCACTCCGAGAACACCATCCCCAGTGAAGCATGGTTGTGGCAGCATCATGCTGTGGGGATGTTTTTCATCGGCATGGACTGGGAAACTGGTCAGAATTGAAGGAATGATGGATGGCGCTAAATATAGGGAATCTTGAGAGAAACCTGTTTCAGTCTTCCAGAGATTTGAGACTGGGACAGAGGTTAACCTTACAGCAGAACAATGACCCTAAGCATACTGCTAAAGCAACACTCGAGTGGCTTAAGGGGAAACATTTAAATGTCTTGGAATGACCTAGTCAAAGCCCAGACCTCAATCCAATTTAGAATCTGTGGTATGACTTAAAGATTGCTGTACACAAGCAGAACCCATCCAACTTGAAGGAGCTGGAGTAGTTTTGCCTTGAAGAATGGGCAAAAATCCCAGTAGCTAGATGTGCCAAGCTTATAGAGACATACCCCAAGAGACTTGCAGCTGTAATTGGTGGCTCTACAAAATATTGACTTTGGGGGGGGTGAATACTTATGCACTCTCAAGTTTTCCGTTTTTTTGGGTATTATTTCTTGTTTGTTTCACAATAAGACATATTTTGCATCTTCAAAGTGGTAGGCATGTTGTGTAAATCACATTAATCAAACCCCCCCAAAAATCCATTTTATTTCCAGGTTGTAAGGCAACAAAATAGGAAACTGTCGCGAGCCACTGTTGTCACGCTCTGACCTTAGAGCTTTTTCTGTCTCTATTTTGGTTTGGTCAGGGTGTGATTTGGGTGGGCATTCTATGTTCCTTTTTCTATGTTTTGGCCGGGTATGGATCTCAATCAGGGACAGCTGTCTATCGTTGTCTCTGATTGGGAACCATACTTAGGTAGCTTTTTCTCACAGGGTTTTTGTGTGTAGTTCATTTCTGTTTAGTGTTTTCACCTTTACAGGACTGTTTCGGTTATTCTCTTGTTTACTTTTGTTAAAGTGTTCAGTTTGAATAAAACAAGCATGAACACTTACCACGCTGCGCTTTGGTCCGACGATTGTTCTTCTTCAGACGAATACCGTTACCACTGTGCCTGTTTTGTTTTTCTAACTGATAAATCAGGAGCGTTCAAAGCAAGTGGTTTCCTTCTATGGTGACCATTTTTCTCTCCCATGTCCTTATGACATTCTCATATATGAATCTATTTCAATACACACCCACACTCAATCATTAGCTTCAGAAAGAAGAAAACACTGAGCATCAATGCGTCATGCGTCCACAAAAAAGGTTCTTGGCAAGATGTACCAGCGACTGCTGAAATGAAATGAGGTCAAAAAGCCAAGGAACATGTAAACAAAGTAAATAATCATTACATTGATAATCAAGTACTTCTTACTTAGCGTAACCATGGCAGCCAGACGGTCTTTTACAACAGGATCATTATTTTGCTGCATTTATGTCCTCATCTCCTCTCTTTATCTCTTCTCATTTAAACGAATCAATGGACAGCCCACAGAAGTACGCAGTGGGTGAAGACTGGCTGCCGTGACATCAGGCTGATCGTCTCCTTTCTATCACCATGGTTCCATTGTTGACTGGTTGTTTAAAAAAGGACAACTTTTCTTTATTTTCTCTCTCTATGAAAATAAGTTTACGCACACAACTTTGAATCAGGTTTTAATGTTTGAATGTGTGGTTTTGAAGTTTCTAATCAACAGCGACCTTCGTTCATTTTTTTCCTACAATGTGTGATGAGTCCATCTAAGACTTGAATAAGAAAGCAGCTTTAAATAGAGTAGCTAGATTAGTAGCTGAATGGAAAACATGTCCTGCATCAAAAGGAAGACACCTGGTCGACTTCGCTAAAGAGGTTTCTAACCTCAAGGGCCTCAAGGTTAAATAAACCTTTCAGAGCAAAGTGGCCCTTTCTTCCACATAAGTGTTGGAGTTAATATGTGGCAGTAAAGCTAAGAGGGGCCACAGCACAATACTACAGTATCGTACAGATCTGTGAGCCACCCAAAACACTGAATGTGGTATACCAAAACAGTGAGGCCTTTACATTACTCTCCACTACTAGTGTAGAGGGCAAGGTCCACATGACTGATGCTGTCAGGGTTATAGGTCCACATGACTGTTGCTGTCAGGGCTATAGGTCCACATGACTGATGCTGTCAGGGTTATAGGTCCACATGACTGTTGCTGTCAGGGCTATAGGTCCACATGACTGATGCTGTCAGGGTTATAGGTCCACATGACTGATGCTGTCAGGGTTATAGGTCCACATGACTGATGCTGTCAGGGCTATAGGTCCACATGACTGATGCTGTCAGGGCTATAGGTCCACATGACTGATGCTGTCAGAGCTATAGGTCCACATGACTGATGCTGTCAGGGTTATAGGTCCACATGACAGATTCTGTCAGGGTTATAGGTCCACATGACTGATGCTGTCAGGGCTATAGGTCCACATGACTGATGCTGTCAGGGCTATAGGTCCACATGACTGATGCTGTCAGGGCTATAGGTCCACATGACTGATGCTGTCAGAGCTATAGGTCCACATGACTGATGCTGTCAGGGTTATAGGTCCACATGACTGATGCTGTCAGGGTTATAGGTCCACATGACTGATGCTGTCAGGGTTATAGGTCCACATGACTGATGCTGTCAGGGTTATAGGTCCACATGACAGATTCTGTCAGGGTTATAGGTCAACATGACTGATGCTGTCAGGGCTATAGGTCCACATGACTGATGCTGTCAGGGTTATAGGTCCACATGACTGATGCTGTCAGGGCTATAGGTCCACATGACTGATGCTGTGAGGGCTATAGGTCCACATGACTGATGCTGTCAGGGTTATAGGTCCACATGACTGATGCTGTCAGGGTTATAGGTCCACATGACTGATTCTGTCAGGATTATAGGTCCACATGACAGATGCTGTCAGGGATATAGGTCCACATGACTGATGCTGTCAGGGTTATAGGTCCACATGACTGATGCTGTCAGGGTTATAGGTCCACATGACAGATGCTGTCAGGGTTATAGGTCCACATGACTGATGCTGTCAGGGCTATAGGTCCACATGACTGATGCTGTGAGGGTTATAGGTCCACATGACTGATGCTGTCAGGGTTATAGGTCCACATGACTGATGCTGTCAGGGCTATAGGTCCACATGACTGATGCTGTCAGGGTTATAGGTCCACATGACTGATGCTGTCAGGGTTATAGGTCCACATTACTGATGCTGTCAGGGTTATAGGTCCACATGACTGATTCTGTCAGGGTTATAGGTCCACATGACTGATGCTGTCAGGGTTATAGGTCCACATGACTGATGCTGTCAGGGCTATAGGTCCACATGACTGATGCTGTCAGGGTTATAGGTCCACATGACTGATGCTGTCAGGGTTATAGGTCCACATGACTGATGCTGTCAGGGTTATAGGTCCACATGACTGATGCTGTCAGGGTTATAGGTCCACATGACTGATGCTGTCAGGGTTATAGGTCCACATGACTGATGCTGTCAGGGTTATAGGTCCACATGACTGATGCTGTCAGGGTTATAGGTCCACATGACTGATGCTGTCAGGGTTATAGGTCCACATGACTGATTCTGTCAGGGTTATAGGTCCACATGACTGATGCTGTCAGGGTTATAGGTCCACATGACTGATGCTGTCAGGGTTATAGGTCCACATGACTGATTCTGTCAGGGTTATAGGTCCACATGACTGATGCTGTCAGGGTTATAGGTCCACATGACTGATGCTGTCAGGGCTATAGGTCCACATGACTGATGCTGTCAGGGTTATAGGTCCACATGACTGATGCTGTCAGGGTTATAGGTCCACATGACTGATGCTGTCAGGGTTATAGGTCCACTTGACTGATGCTGTCAGGGCTATAGGTCCACATGACTGATGCTGTCAGGGTTATAGGTCCACTTGACTGATGCTGTCAGGGTTATAGGTCCACATGACTGATGCTGTCAGGGTTATAGGTCCAGATGCTTCCAGGGTTCTAGGCAGCAATCCCTTGCTGATTTTAAACGTGTGCTAAATACGGACAAAACTAAATACATGTGGTTTTTAAATTCTCGTAAGATGAACTACATTTCAGATGAACTACATGTTCAGATGAACTACATTTCAGATGAACTACATTTCAGATGAACTACATTTCAGATGAACTACATTTCAGATGAACTACATTTCAGATGAACTACATTTCAGATGAACTACATGTTCAGATGAACTACATTTCAGATGAACTACATGTTCAGATGAACTACATTTCAGATGAACTACATGTTCAGATGAACTACATTTCAGATGAACTACATGTTCAGATGAACTACATTTCAGATGAACTACATGTTCAGATGAACTACATTTCAGATGAACTACATTTCAGATGAACTACATTTCAGATGAACTACATTTCAGATGAACTACATTTCAGATTAACTACATTTCAGATGAACTACATGTTCACTCATTAGATGGTTCTCTGATCGAACGTGTTCCCGCATATAAATACTCAGGAATTTGGATTGATGTGGATTTGACGTTTAAAAACATAAATATGAGCTTGTTAAAGAAGATAAGATTTAAAGTTAGCTTTTTCTGCATAAACAGATGGTGCCTTTCTCTAAGCAGTAGGAAGCAGATTATTCAGTCAACCTTGTAATCTGTTCTTGATTATGTTATTGATTATGGTGATACTATGCTGGTTGATTTGCCATCACTAGCACAGAGAGGCTGGTGCCTATATACACAGACTTGAAATCATTGGCTGCTTTAATTAATGGAACACTAGTCACTGTCACGCCCTGACTTTAGAGATACTTTTTATGTCTCTATTTTGGTTTGCTCAGGGCGTGAGTTGGGGTGGGTATTCTATGTTCTATGTTGTGTAGTTCTATGTTTTGGTGGTTCTCAATCAGGGACAGCCGTCTATCGTTGTCTCTGATTGAGAACCATACTTAGGCTTCCCTTTTTCCCACCTGTGTTTGTGGGAAGTTGACTTTGTTTAGGGCACATAGTCTTTGATCTTCACGGTTTCTTTTTGTAGAGTTTATTGTTTTGTTAGGCGTCATTTTGATTTATAAAATAAAATGTACGCGCACCTTGGTCCTCTCCCTTCAACAGCTGTGACAGTCACTTTAATAATGTCACTTTAATAATGTTTACATATCTTTCTTTACTCATCTCATATCTATATATTGCATTCTATACCATTCTATGGTATCTTAGTCTATGCTATTCTGACATTTACTCGTCCATATATTTATACATTCTTAATTCCCTTCCCTTACTTAGATTTATGTGTATTGGATTTATGTTGTGGAATTGTTAGATATCGAAACTAGAAGCACAAGCGTTTCGCTACACACGCAATAACATCTGTTAAACACATGTATGTGACCAATCACATCTGCTAAACACATGTATGTGACCAATCACATCTGCTTAACACATGTATGTGACCAATCACATCTGCTTAACACATGTATGTGACCAATAACATCTGCTAAACACATGTATGTGACCAATCACATCTGCTAAACACATGTATGTGACCAATCACATCTGCTTAACACATGTATGTGACCAATCACATCTGCTAAACACATGTATGTGACCAATAACATCTGCTAAACACATGTATGTGACCAATCACATCTGCTTAACACATGTATGTGACCAATCACATCTGCTTAACACATGTATGTGACCAATAGGATGCCATCTACCATAGTGCCCTTTTGTTTTGTTACAGGTGACAGCTTTGATACTCATCATTGTATCAGAAGGTTGAACTTCGCCAGAGACTCGTAGATCTCTACATAACTCCCTTTTTGTTAACAAGGTCCTAATTCGTACATTTTTGTATTATTTAACTTTGCTGTTGAACTGTAGACACCTGAGCTGTCTAACCTGTTCACAGGATTGGTTAACTCTTGAGGTTCCTAGGGTTTCCACCAAGCTAGGTAAATCTAGTAAGCTAGTTAAACAGAACATACTTATTAGGCCAAACATTACTGTTGTATACAGCAGCATACAACAAAACCATAAACATATGTAAACCAAAAGTATATTCTTTAGAATACAGTAAAGAACACATTTGTGTGTGTGGGGTCCCGGGGGGTTAACCAGGAATTGGTAGGGGGGGGGCAGTCACCAGTGCTAAGCTACGCTTCATCTCTTCTCCGTCCTGGGTCTGGCCACAATACTTTGTCAACATCACAAGATACGTTTTCTCTTGCCAAACATCGAGGGAAGTATCTCCTAGCATGGCGTATCCGACCTTGGACAGAGGCAACCTCTATGTCCCCACATGCTCCATTGCCTGGAGAAGCGGCATGCGGGCATAGGGTTGGCGATCATACACTTTCCAGCGCCAGGCTGAGAATAATTCCTCTATGGGATTTAGAAAAGGTGAAAAGTACAAAACTACAAATTGTGGTGGCAAAACAGTTTTGGACCAGAACAGTCCGGTGAAAACTAACATTGTCCCATAAAACCACAAATCTAGCAGGCTCCTGATCTGGATCAGGGACAAGCATTGTGTAAATTGCATCCAGAAAAGTGAGCATATGGCCGGTGTTGTACGACCCAGTGTGGCATTGTGATGGAGGACCCCGTTTTGAGTGATGGCAGCACACATAGTTATATTACCCCCAAGCTGTCCAGGGACATTGGTAATTGCCCTCTGTCCTATTACATTTCTTCCGAGGTGCCTGGTTTTGGTGAGGTTGAAGCCAACCTCATCCACATAAATAAATTCATGGCGAATTACATGGGCATCCATCTCCAATACTCTCTGTAACAGACACAAGGATATACAGATGAGTAAATATGGTATGTCTGAAGTACTGAAAGTAGTGTTGCATACATACCTCTACAAAGTCATGTCGCATATTCTCTCAATTTCTCTCAAATGGCACCTTGTAAAGTTGTTTCGGCACTCGGTGCCATTGGAGGATGCGTTGTATGGTCGACAGGCTTACAGCATTGATGTTGTTAAATATGGTGTCATTATTGAAGATATGCTCTCTTATCTCTCGAATCCTAATTGCATTGTTGGCCAAAACCATATTTATAATTGCAGTCTCTTGTACATCTGTAAACAAGTGTCATCGTCCTCCATGATGTCTTTGCCTTTCCACTCTGTACAGAATTCAAACATCATTCAAGGGCTTTTCTTTATTTTGTACTTTTTTCTACATTGTAGAACATTAGTGAAGACATGAGAACTATGAAATAACATGTATGGAATTATGTAGTAACCAAAAAAGTGTTAAACAAATCAAATATATTTTACATTTGAGATCCTTCAAATGGGCACCCTTTGCCCTGATGACAGCTTTGCACACTCTTAGTATTCTCTCAACCAGCTTCACCTGGAATGCTTTTCCAACAGTCTTTAAGGAGTTCCCAAATATGCTGAGCACTTGTTGGCTTCTTTTCCTTCACTCTGCGGTCCAACTAATCCCAAACCATCTCAATTTGATTGAGGTTGGGGGATTGTGGAGGCCAGATCATCTGATGCAGCACTCCATCACTTTCCTTCTTGGTAAAATAGCCCTTACACAGCCTGGATGTGTGTTGGGTCGGTCATTGTCCTGTTGAAAAACAAATTATAGTGCCGCTAAACCCAAACCATATGGGATTGCGTATCGCTGCAGAATGCTGTGGTAGCCATGCTGGTTAAGTGTTCCTTGAATTGTAAATAAATCACAGCCAGTGTCACCAGCAAAGCACCCCCACACCATCACACCTCCTCCTCCATGCTTCACCGTGGGAAATACAAATACAGAGATCATCTCTCCACCCTTCCTTTTGAAATGGGCTCCTAGCGAGTTACATGGAATTTCCTAGAAGCCGGATATGGAAAAGGCCCAGCTGATGGGGTAGGAGCAGCTGTGAAACGAAGAGCACATGGAATTGTGGCACCAAGGCAAGGACCTCCTAAATGGAAAAACGGTATTTGAGGAAACTGTCAAACGATCAGTCAGCTATCAAGCTCTTATATATATCTCAGAGGAGGAGACAGAGAGCATCAAGGTCCTCCTACCAGATCACCTGGAGACGATCTGTGGGACAATAAAGATACACCAGGTAATATTTTATGTTGAATCTCACATTTGTTATACAAACATATTATCTATGTATCACTAGACTATGCTATGATACACATATTCTGAATGTGCATAACTCTGTGAATTTCCTGTGTTTCCAGATCGTCACCGACAGTCCAGGGGAGATAACTTGGCGCTTACTCAGTTCCTTTTGTCCCTTTTCACATCACTGCAGCTGTTTCAGCCCACAGACTGTGACTCTGGATGAAAAAACAGAGGCAGACCAAAATGGAAAATTCAACTCATTTCAAAGCACCGTCCAGCCTGTCCAAGATCTAAGTGAAGCACTGATTGGAAAGTGGTGTGTGGTGGAGTATGATCAGGATGTTGTGGTGCTTTTGTGAAAACCATGAGTCGCGTTGGCCCCAACCGTAAAAAAAAAAGAGAGATGAGAGACTACTTCATATGGTACAGACCACAGCATGTGCTTGGACCCATCCCTGAGCCCCATCCAATGACCAAAAGGCACATGGAGCTGGATGCCTTGGTCTGGGAGGAA
>NC_034190.2:84204815-84207315 GCF_002021735.2 Oncorhynchus kisutch
TCAATGCAGAGCCAACTATGTAGAGAACTGTGTCATCTGCATATAAATTACTATGTGCACTTCCTACCGCTTGATCTATGCTTTTGATATAGAATAGTTTGGGGAATAGTATGGAATCTTGATGTCCCTTTAGTGATGGACAGAACAGCATCAGACCTCACTCTTCCAGAGAGGTAGACCAGGCAAGAGATTGTTCAATGGTACCAATGTTTCGTAATCTACTGACGATAGTGGAATGATCTACGGTGTTGAAGGTCACATGCTTGTTTATTAACAAGGAGCAACTTCTTAGGGATGCAATCCCATTAACGGGATGACATGACAACAGCCAGTGAAAGTGCAGGGCGCCAAAATCAAAACAACAGAAATCTCATAATTAAAATTCCTCAAACACACATGTTTACCGTACAATCTTATACCGTTTTAAAGGTAATCTTGTTGTTAATGCAACCACAGTGTCCGATTTCAAATAGGCTTTACGGCGAAAGCACCACAAACGATTATGTTAGGTCACCACCAAGCCACCGAAAACACAGCAATTTTTCCAGCCAAAGAGAGGAGTCACAAAAAGCACAAATGGAGATAAAATTAATCACTAACCTTTGATGATCTTCATCAGATGACACTCATAGGACTTCATTTTACACAATACATGTATGGTTTGTTTGATAAAGTTCATATTTATATTTTTAAAAAATCTGAGTTTACATTGGCGCGTTACGTTCACTAGTTACAAAAACATCCAGTGATTTTGCATAGCCACATCGATTCAACAGAAATACTCATCATGAATGTAGATGATCATACAAGTTATACACATGTAATTATAGATATACCTCTCCTTAATGCAACTGCTGGGTCTGATTTTGAAAAAACTTTACAGAAAAACAAACTATGCAATAATCTGATACGGCGCTCAGAACATAAATACAATTATCCGCCATGTTGGAGTAAACAGAAACCAGAAATCACATTATAAATATTCCCTTACCTTTGATGATATTCATCAGAATGCACTCCCAGGAATCCTAGTTCCACAATAAATGCTTGATTTGTTCGATGTCCATTATGTACGTCCAAGTAGCTACTTTTGTTAGCTTAGGCTTAGGTATGCAAATCCAAGCGCTCGTGCAGATCCCACATAACTTCGGACAAAAACTTCAAAAAGTTATGTTACAGGTCGAAGAAACATTTCAAACTAAGTATAGAATCAATCTTTATGGTGTTCTTATCATAAAGCTTCAATAACATTCCAACCTGAGAATTCCTTTGTGTCTAGAGAAGCAATGGAAAGCAGGTCAAGATCATGTGGAATGTGCATGACCAGGAAATGGCTCTATGCCAGTAACCTGACTCATTCAGCTCTTATTGAGTCCCACAACACAGTAGAAGCCTCATTCAAGTTTCTAAAGATGGTTGACATCTAGTGGCAGCCCTAGGAAGTGCAACTTCATTCATATCCCACTGTGAATTCAATAGGGCCTGGGTTGAAAATCGACCAAAATTTCTCACTTCCTGTTTGGATTTCTTCTCAGGTTTTTGCCTGTCTTATGAGTTCTGTTATACTCACAGACATCATTCAAACAGTTTTAGAAACGTCAGAGTGTGTTCCCTCTAATACGAATCATAATATGCTTATATTAGCAACTGGGACTGAGGAGCAGGCCGTTTACTCTGGACACCTTTCATCCAAGCTACTCAATACTGCCCCTGCAGCCATAAGAAGTTGAATGTCATTGAGGACCTTTAGGTTTTCTGTAATATGACCAGAATGAAAACCAGATTGCATACTGATCACCATATCTCGCCCTCCGGGTCGTCCTCGAGGTGCTGCCACCGATTCCTTTTTCTTTTCTGTTGGTTTTGTCTTGATTGTTTTCACCTGTACCTTATTTGTTGTTTATTCAGGGCTATTTAACCTTCCAGGACCTGCCTGCTTTTGTGATATTTATTCCTCTCTGTCAGTGGTAGAGTTTTGTTTTGCTGATACGTATTTTTGCTGTTCGTTATTTTCCCTGGTTTTGGGACCCTTACTGTTTATTTGGTCATTGTGCCTGTTAGTTGGCTTGACCCAGCTGAATAAATATGTCTACATTGGTAGCTTTGCTCTCTGCGCCTGACTCCACACCCATCACTCCTAGCTTTCGTGACAGTAAGATCTTAATTTGAGCCAGTATGCAACAGCAGGAGAAGAATCCTTCAGAAACAGGAAATGTGAATTATTATTTGGATTATAATTAATTGATATATTTTGTAGTGGTTGATACATTTTCCGTTAGGGCAAATCAAGTCGGACATTTCAAAGTGGAAATGACAAACTTTTGAAGCTTTTCTAAAACTCAAATACACTATAAGTTTACATTCCAAGTTTTAATTTCCTGCTTTGCAAAAGGAAGATCCTTCATCTGTATGTATGGTAAAATAGAGATGAACAGGTAGGATCAGATTGATCATCTCCCTTGAATAAAGGAAGCACGGTTTCTCTTTCCACACATGACAG
>NC_034190.2:84212315-84224620 GCF_002021735.2 Oncorhynchus kisutch
TTGTGAATCGCTTCCTTTTAGGTGGTTGTAGAATTTAACAGATCTTTTCTGGATTTTGATAATTAGTGGGTATCGGCCTAATTCTGCTCTGCATGCATTATTTGGTGTTCTACGTTGTACACGGAGGTTATTTTTGCAGAATTCTGTGTGCAGAGTCTCAATTTGGTGTTTGTCCCATTTTGTGAAGTCTTGGTTGGTGAGCGGACCCCAGACCTCACAACCATAAAGGGCAATGGGCTCTATGACTGATTCAAGTATTTTTAGCCAAATCCTAATTGGTATGTTGAAATTTATGTTTCTTTTGATGGCATAGAATGCCCTTCTTGCCTTGTCTCTCAGATCTCTCTCTCTCTGTCTCTCTCGGTCTCTCTCTCTCTGTCTCTCTCTGTCTCTCTCTGTCTCTCTCTCTCTCTCTGTCTCTCTCTCTATCTCTGTCTCTATCTCTGTCTCTGTCTCTCTCTGTCTCTGTCTCTCTCTTACATCGCACTTTTCACTGGCTGTCCTTCAGGCTGTGGCAAGAGGACACATATTTGGCTGTGAAAACTGCACATTTTGGCTTTTCACTTTTAAATATGAGATGTTTTTCTTCTTCTTTTAGTTTAAAATTCTTGTCCTGAATGATCTGGGAAATGTCACAGTGTAAATGAAATGCAGCTCAGTCTCTACCTCTCCCCTGGAGCAGAGTGAGCACAGCCTGTCCTCTCTGGGCAGCCAGGTTTCGTCTGTGACGACCGGTCTCTGTAGCCAGATTGTGCTCACAGTCTGTACCTAGTCAGTGTTTTCCTCAGTTTTCTATCAGTTACAGTGGTCAGATAGTCTGCCACCATGTACTGTCTGTTTAGAGCCAAATAGCATTGAAGATGACTTAGATTTTTTTGTGGCGTCTTCCAATAGGTGATATATTTTACTTTTTGTTTAGTGATGATTGGGTTGGGCCAGATTTTCTGAGTGCTGTCCTGAGGCTCTATGGGGTTGGTTTGGGTCAGTGAACTGAGCCGCAGAACCAGATGGCTGAGGGGACTCTTCTCTTGTTTCATCTCTTGACATTGTAGAGCTGTGTGATGGAATGTTTTGGGGTCACTTGTTTTAAGATTTGGCTTTGTTGTTTTCTATTCGAATCAGTAGGGATGAGGAAGGGGGTATCGGCCCAATTCTGCTCTACAAGCGTTATTTGGAGTTTTTCTTTGCACTTGCAATACTCTGCATGGAGTATTTTGATTGGATGTTTGTCTCATTTGGTAAATTAATTGTTAGACCGTCACTGCCTTTGTTTAGGTTGACTTGTTTGTCCATTAGAGTGTGGAGGGTGTAAATGTGATCTGTTGTACAATAACTGTTTAAAACAAAATCTAATCTGGCTTCTGTTTAGGATGTTGTGTTCATCAAGGAAATGATGTAGTCTTCTATTTATGATACTGCAGAGAATTTTCACCCAAGTTGCTGTTAACGCAAATTATTTGGGTCAAATTTGTCTCCATTTTTATAGATTGTTTGAATCAATCCTTGGTTCCAAATATCGGGGGAAAATACCTGCAGTGAGGATAATGTTGAACAATTTGAATTCGTGGTCTGTATATTTGATCATTTCATTTTAAAATACCATCAGCACCACAGACCTTTTTGGGTTGGAGAGTGTTCCCAATAAATATTCTTCTGTAATGGGCGCACCCACAGGATGTTGATAGTCTTTGACTGTTTATTCAAGGATTTGTCATTTTTCTTCTATATACTTTTGTTCCGGGATCTTTGTTATATTGCTGTAGAGGTTTGCAGAGTGATTTCTCCAGATATCCCCCTTTCGGATAGCCAGTTCCTCCTGATGAGGTTTGTTTCATTTATTCCAATTCTCCCAGAAGTGGTTTGATTCTATGGATTCCTCAGTTCCATCCAGCTGATTTATAATGTGCTGTTCCTTTTTTGTTGTTAGGGTGTGTTTGTGTTGCTTCAGTGTTTCCCCATATTGAAGGTCTATATGTTTGTTGTCTGGTTCTCTGTGTTTTTGATGAGATGTATTTCTCAATTACTTTCTTAGATTTCTCCAATCAATTTCAAACCATTTTTTCTTTCTCTATTCTCATTGGTTTGCTCTTATGGTTTTTTAGACTAGCCAACGAGGCTAATTTGTCAAACGTAATGTTTTTGTTCCAAACGACCGATTTTACACCTTCATTGCTATAGGAGAATGTTAAGGCTAAAATGTTGTCCAGGAGAGATAGTATTTTTTTGGGCTACTTAATTGCTTTCTGGTAGATTTCTGTA
Source organism: Oncorhynchus kisutch (assembly GCF_002021735.2). Taxonomy (NCBI): domain Eukaryota; kingdom Metazoa; phylum Chordata; class Actinopteri; order Salmoniformes; family Salmonidae; genus Oncorhynchus; species Oncorhynchus kisutch. The sequence continues at coordinate 84,214,575 of NC_034190.2, forward strand.
CCGTTTACACCCCATCACTTTGGCCGCAGGCTGGGGGTTCCAGGGTGCTGGTCCGGGGTCTCGGTGGGGTGGAGATTGCTCCGCTGTTCCTGGGTTGAGGAGGTTGGGCTGCGGTTTAAAGTGACACCCTTGAGAATCTTGGCAAGGATGGGGACTGTCTCCCTGTACAGGTGAACATGGTCATAGAGACAGTCCAGATCGAGGGTGGGATGGTGGGGACTGTCTCCCTATACAGGTGAACATGGTCATAGGGACAGTCCAGATCGAGGGTGGGATGGTGGGGCTGTCTCCCTATACAGGTGAACATGGTCATAGGGACAGTCCAGATCGAGGGTGGGATGGTGGGGACTGTCTCCCTATACAGGTGAACATGGTCATAGAGACAGTCCAGATCGAGGGTGGGATGGTGGGGACTGTCTCCCTATACAGGTGAACATGGTCATAGAGACAGTCCAGATCGAGGATGGGGACCATCTCCCTGTACAGGTGAACATGGTCATAGAGACAGTCCAGATCGAGGGTGGGATGGTGGGGACTGTCTCCCTATACAGGTGAACATGGTCATAGAGACAGTCCAGATCGAGGATGGGAACCATCTCCCTGTACAGGTGAACATGGTCATAGAGACAGTCCAGATCGAGGGTGGGGTGGTGGGGACTGTCTCCCTGTACAGGTGAACATGGTCATAGAGACAGTCCAGATCGAGGGTGGGATGGTGGTTATTACAGCTCTGCCTGTCTTTTAGGAGTTCTCTCCCACCTCCTGTGTTAGATCAGTCAGCTCTCTGACCTCCTGTGTCAGATTAGTCAGTTCTCTGACCTCCTGTGTTAGATCAGTCAGCTCTCTGACCTGTGTTAGATCAGTCAGCTCTCCCACCTTCTGTGTTAGACCAGTCAGCTCTCTGACCTCCTGTGTTAGATCAGTCAGCTCTCCTACCTTCTGTGTTAGATCAGTCAGCTCTCTGACCTCCTGTGTTAGATCAGTCAGCTCTCCCACCTCCTGTGTCAGATCAGTCAGCTCTCTGACCTCCTGTGTTAGATCAGTCAGCTCTCTGACCTTCTGTGTTAGATCAGTCAGCTCTCTGACCTCCTGTGTTAGATCAGTCAGCTCTCCCACCTCCTGTGTTAGATCAATCAGCTCTCTGACCTTCTGTGGTAGATCAGCCAGCTCTCTCTCCTCCTGTGGTAGATCAGCCAGCTCTCTCTTGAGTCCGTCTCGCTCTTGCTGAACCTCTTTCAGTTGTGTTGCAAGGCTGGTGTCCTGCCCTGTCCACACGTTGGTTAGGAGCTCCTCTAAGGTGTAGATGTCTGGTTGCTGTTTGCTCACGCTCTCCCTCAGCGGGACGAGGGCATGTCATTGGTGGTGTCCTTCTCTCTCTCCGCTCTCTTCTTAATGGTCTGAAAGGCTGTTTCAAACAGCCTAATGTTACTTTGCCCCATGACATGTCTTATAGTGGTTGATTGTTATCATGGTGCTGTCATGGTCGTCTGTCTCTTTGACTTTCAGCTTCCGCCCATTACAGATACCCTCGTTCTTTATGGATGGGTAGTGAGAGCAGACAGTTGAGCACCATGCATTTGTTGGTCAGTGAGAAAGATGAGATTACTCACGTCACCGTTTTTGTAGTGGTCTGTGGGAAAGGGTTTCTGGCCTCCCCTTTAGTAGTTTTTGTTTAAAAGCTTTCCTTTTTTCATTGTTTCATTTTTTGGCCTCTTGGAGGGTAGAGAGTGGACTCAGCACTGAGGGGAATGGGGACATGGTGCTGGCCTCTTGGAGGGTAGAGAGTGGACTCAGCACTGAGGGGAATGGGGACATGGTGCTGGCCTCTTGGAGGGTAGAGAGTGGACTCAGCACTGAGGGGAATGGGGACATGGTGCTGGCCTATTGGAGGGTAGAGAGTGGACTCAGCACTGAGGGGAATGGGGACATGGTGCTGGCCTCTTGGAGGGTAGAGAGTGGACTCAGCACTGAGGGGAATGGGGACATGGTGCTGGCCTCTTGGAGGGTAGAGAGTGGACTCAGCACTGAGGGGAATGGGGACATGGTGCTGGCCTCTTGGAGGGTAGAGAGTGGACTCAGCACTGAGGGGAATGGGGACATGATGCTGGCCTCTTGGAGGGTAGAGAGTGGACTCAGCACGGAGGAGAATGGGGACATGGTGCTGGCCTCTTGGAGGGTAGAGAGTGGACTCAGCACTGAGGGGAATGGGGACATGGTGCTGGCCTCTTGGAGGGTAGAGAGTGGACTCAGCACTGAGGGGAATGGGGACATGGTGCTGGCCTCTTGGAGGGTAGAGAGTGGACTCAGCACTGAGGGGAATGGGGACATGGTGCTGGCCTCTTGGAGGGTAGAGAGTGGACTCAGCACTGAGGGGAATGGGGACATGGTGCTGGCCTCTTGGAGGGTAGAGAGTGGACTCAGCACTGAGGGGAATGGGGACATGGTGCTGGCCTCTTGGAGGGTAGAGAGTGGACTCAGCACTGAGGGGAATGGGGACATGGTGCTGGCCTCTTGGAGGGTAGAGAGTGGACTCAGCACTGAGGGGAATGGGGACATGGTGCTGGCCTCTTGGAGGTAGAGAGTGGACTCAGCACTGAGGGGAATGGGGACATGGTGCTGGCCTATTGGAGGGTAGAGAGTGGACTCAGCACTGAGGGGAATGGGGACATGGTGCTGGCCTCTTGGAGGGTAGAGAGTGGACTCAGCACTGAGGGGAATGGGGACATGGTGCTGGCCTCTTGGAGGGTAGAGAGTGGACTCAGCACTGAGGGGAATGGGGACATGGTGCTGGCCTCTTGGAGGGTAGAGAGTGGACTCAGCACTGAGGGGAATGGGGACATGGTGCTGGCCTCTTGGAGGGTAGAGAGTGGACTCAGCACTGAGGGGAATGGGGACATGGTGCTGGCCTCTTGGAGGGTAGAGAGTGGACTCAGCACTGAGGGGAATGGGGACATGGTGCTGGCCTCTTGGAGGGTAGAGAGTGGACTCAGCACTGAGGGGAATGGGACATGGTGCTGGCCTCTTGGAGGGTAGAGAGTGGACTCAGCACTGAGGGGAATGGGGACATGGTGCTGGCCTCTTGGAGGGTAGGAGTGGACTCAGCACTGAGGGGAATGGGGACATGGTGCTGGCCTCTTGGAGGGTAGAGAGTGGACTCAGCACTGAGGGGAATGGGGACATGGTGCTGGCCTCTTGGAGGGTAGAGAGTGGACTCAGCACTGAGGGGAATGGGGACATGGTGCTGGCCTCTTGGAGGGTAGAGAGTGGACTCAGCACTGAGGGGAATGGGGACATGGTGCTGGCCTCTTGGAGGGTAGAGAGTGGACTCAGCACTGAGGGGAATGGGGACATGGTGCTGGCCTCTTGGAGGGTAGAGAGTGGACTCAGCACTGAGGGGAATGGGGACATGGTGCTGGCCTCTTGGAGGGTAGAGAGTGGACTCAGCACTGAGGGGAATGGGGACATGGTGCTGGCCTCTTGGAGGGTAGAGAGTGGACTCAGCACTGAGGGGAATGGGGACATGGTGCTGGCCTCTTGGAGGGTAGAGAGTGGACTCAGCACTGAGGGGAATGGGGACATGATGCTGGCCTCTTGGAGGGTAGAGAGTGGACTCAGCACGGAGGAGAATGGGGACATGGTGCTGGCCTCTTGGAGGGTAGAGAGTGGACTCAGCACTGAGGGGAATGGGGACATGGTGCTGGCCTCTTGGAGGGTAGAGAGTGGACTCAGCACTGAGGGGAATGGGGACATGGTGCTGGCCTCTTGGAGGGTAGAGAGTGGACTCAGCACTGAGGGGAATGGGGACATGGTGCTGGCCTCTTGGAGGGTAGAGAGTGGACTCAGCACTGAGGGGAATGGGGACATGGTGCTGGCCTCTTGGAGGGTAGAGAGTGGACTCAGCACTGAGGGAATGGGGACATGGTGCTGGCCTCTTGGAGGGTAGAGAGTGGACTCAGCACTGAGGGGAATGGGGACATGGTGCTGGCCTCTTGGAGGGTAGAGAGTGGACTCAGCACTGAGGGAATGGGGACATGGTGCTGGCCTCTTGGAGGGTAGAGAGTGGACTCAGCACTGAGGGGAATGGGGACATGGTGCTGGCCTCTTGGAGGGTAGAGAGTGGACTCAGCACTGAGGGGAATGGGGACATGGTGCTGGCCTCTTGGAGGGTAGAGAGTGGACTCAGCACTGAGGGGAATGGGGACATGGTGCTGGCCTCTTGGAGGGTAGAGAGTGGACTCAGCACTGAGGGGAATGGGGACATGATGCTGGCCTCTTGGAGGGTAGAGAGTGGACTCAGCACGGAGGAGAATGGGGACATGGTGCTGGCCTCTTGGAGGGTAGAGAGTGGACTCAGCACTGAGGGGAATGGGGACATGGTGCTGGCCTCTTGGAGGGTAGAGAGTGGACTCAGCACTGAGGGGAATGGGGACATGGTGCTGGCCTCTTGGAGGGTAGAGAGTGGACTCAGCACTGAGGGGAATGGGGACATGGTGCTGGCCTCTTGGAGGGTAGAGAGTGGACTCAGCACTGAGGGGAATGGGGACATGGTGCTGGCCTCTTGGAGGGTAGAGAGTGGACTCAGCACTGAGGGGAATGGGGACATGGTGCTGGCCTCTTGGAGGGGTAGAGAGTGGACTCAGCACTGAGGGGAATGGGGACATGGTGCTGGCCTCTTGGAGGGTAGAGAGTGGACTCAGCACTGAGGGAATGGGGACATGGTGCTGGCCTCTTGGAGGGTAGAGAGTGGACTCAGCACTGAGGGGAATGGGGACATGATGCTGGCCTCTTGGAGGGTAGAGAGTGGACTCAGCACGGAGGAGAATGGGGACATGGTGCTGGCCTCTTGGAGGGTAGAGAGTGGACTCAGCACTGAGGGGAATGGGACATGTGCTGGCCTCTTGAGGGTAGAGAGTGGACTCAGCACTGAGGGGAATGGGGACATGGTGCTGGCCTCTTGGAGGGTAGAGAGTGGACTCAGCACTGAGGGGAATGGGGACATGGTTGCTGGCCTCTTGGAGGGTAGAGAGTGGACTCAGCACTGAGGGGAATGGGGACATGGTGCTGGCCTCTTGGAGGGTAGAGAGTGGACTCAGCACTGAGGGGAATGGGGACATGGTGCTGGCCTCTTGGAGGGTAGAGAGTGGACTCAGCACTGAGGGGAATGGGGACATGGTGCTGGCCTCTTGGAGGGTAGAGAGTGGACTCAGCACTGAGGGGAATGGGGACATGGTGCTGGCCTCTTGGAGGGTAGAGAGTGGACTCAGCACTGAGGGGAATGGGGACATGGTGCTGGCCTCTTGGAGGGTAGAGAGTGGACTCAGCACTGAGGGGAATGGGGACATGGTGCTGGCCTCTTGGAGGGTAGAGAGTGGACTCAGCACTGAGGGGAATGGGACATGGTGCTGGCCTCTTGGAGGGTAGAGAGTGGACTCAGCACTGAGGGGAATGGGGACATGGTGCTGGCCTCTTGGAGGTAGAGAGTGGACTCAGCACTGAGGGGAATGGGGACATGGTGCTGGCCTCTTGGAGGGGTAGAGAGTGGACTCAGCACTGAGGGGAATGGGGACATGGTGCTGGCCTCTTGGAGGGTAGAGAGTGGACTCAGCACTGAGGGGAATGGGGACATGGTGCTGGCCTCTTGGAGGGTAGAGAGTGGACTCAGCACTGAGGGGGAATGGGGACATGGTGCTGGCCTCTTGGAGGGTAGAGAGTGGACTCAGCACGGAGGGAATGGGGACATGGTGCTGGCCTCTTGGAGGGTAGAGAGTGGACTCAGCACTGAGGGGAATGGGGACATGGTGCTGGCCTCTTGGAGGGTAGAGAGTGGACTCAGCACTGAGGGGAATGGGGACATGGTGCTGGCCTCTTGGAGGGTAGAGAGTGGACTCAGCACTGAGGGGAATGGGGACATGGTGCTGGCCTCTTGGAGGGTAGAGAGTGGACTCAGCACTGAGGGGAATGGGGACATGGTGCTGGCCTCTTGGAGGGTAGAGAGTGGACTCAGCACTGAGGGGAATGGGGACATGGTGCTGGCCTCTTGGAGGGTAGAGAGTGGACTCAGCACTGAGGGGAATGGGGACATGGTGCTGGCCTCTTGGAGGGTAGAGAGTGGACTCAGCACTGAGGGGAATGGGGACATGGTGCTGGCCTCTTGGAGGGTTAGAGAGTGGACTCAGCACTGAGGGGAATGGGGACATGGTGCTGGCCTCTTGGAGGGTAGAGAGTGGACTCAGCACTGAGGGGAATGGGGACATGGTGCTGGCCTCTTGGAGGGTAGAGAGTGGACTCAGCACTGAGGGGAATGGGGACATGGTGCTGGCCTCTTGGAGGGTAGAGAGTGGACTCAGCACTGAGGGGAATGGGGACATGGTGCTGGCCTCTTGGAGGGTAGAGAGTGGACTCAGCACTGAGGGGAATGGGGACATGGTGCTGGCCTCTTGGAGGGGTAGAGAGTGGACTCAGCACTGAGGGGAATGGGGACATGGTGCTGGCCTCTTGGAGGGTAGAGAGTGGACTCAGCACTGAGGGGAATGGGGACATGGTGCTGGCCTCTTGGAGGGTAGAGAGTGGACTCAGCACTGAGGGGAATGGGGACATGGTGCTGGCCTCTTGGAGGGTAGAGAGTGGACTCAGCACTGAGGGGAATGGGGACATGGTGCTGGCCTCTTGGAGGGTAGAGAGTGGACTCAGCACTGAGGGGAATGGGGACATGGTGCTGGCCTCTTGGAGGGTAGAGAGTGGACTCAGCACTGAGGGGAATGGGACATGGTGCTGGCCTCTTGGAGGGTAGAGAGTGGACTCAGCACTGAGGGGAATGGGGACATGGTGCTGGCCTCTTGGAGGGTAGAGAGTGGACTCAGCACTGAGGGGAATGGGGACATGGTGCTGGCCTCTTGGAGGGTAGAGAGTGGACTCAGCACTGAGGGGAATGGGGACATGGTGCTGGCCTCTTGGAGGGTAGAGAGTGACTCAGCACTGAGGGGAATGGGGACATGGTGCTGGCCTCTTGGAGGGTAGAGAGTGGACTCAGCACTGAGGGGAATGGGGACATGGTGCTGGCCTCTTGGAGGGTAGAGAGTGGACTCAGCACTGAGGGGAATGGGGACATGGTGCTGGCCTCTTGGAGGGTAGAGAGTGGACTCAGCACTGAGGGGAATGGGGACATGGTGCTGGCCTCTTGGAGGGTAGAGAGTGGACTCAGCACTGAGGGGAATGGGGACATGGTGCTGGCCTCTTGGAGGGTAGAGAGTGGACTCAGCACTGAGGGGAATGGGGACATGGTGCTGGCCTCTTGGAGGGTAGAGAGTGGACTCAGCACTGAGGGGAATGGGACATGGTGCTGGCCTCTTGGAGGGTAGAGAGTGGACTCAGCACTGAGGGGAATGGGGACATGGTGCTGGCCTCTTGGAGGGTAGAGAGTGGACTCAGCACTGAGGGGAATGGGGACATGGTGCTGGCCTCTTGGAGGGTAGAGAGTGGACTCAGCACTGAGGGAAATGGGGACATGGTGCTGGCCTCTTGGAGGGTAGAGAGTGGACTCAGCACTGAGGGGAATGGGGACATGGTGCTGGCCTCTTGGAGGGTAGAGAGTGGACTCAGCACTGAGGGGAATGGGGACATGGTGCTGGCCTCTTGGAGGGTAGAGAGTGGACTCAGCACTGAGGGGAATGGGGACATGGTGCTGGCCTCTTGGAGGGTAGAGAGTGGACTCAGCACTGAGGGGAATGGGGACATGGTGCTGGCCTCTTGGAGGGTAGAGAGTGGACTCAGCACTGAGGGGAATGGGGACATGGTGCTGGCCTCTTGGAGGGTAGAGAGTGGACTCAGCACTGAGGGGAATGGGGACATGGTGCTGGCCTCTTGGAGGGTAGAGAGTGGACTCAGCACTGAGGGGAATGGGGACATGGTGCTGGCCTCTTGGAGGGTAGAGAGTGGACTCAGCACTGAGGGGAATGGGGACATGGTGCTGGCCTCTTGGAGGGTAGAGAGTGGACTCAGCACTGAGGGGAATGGGGACATGATGCTGGCCTCTTGGAGGGTAGAGAGTGGACTCAGCACGGAGGAGAATGGGGACATGGTGCTGGCTCTTGGAGGGTAGAGAGTGGACTCAGCACTGAGGGGAATGGGGACATGGTGCTGGCCTCTTGGAGGGTAGAGAGTGGACTCAGCACTGAGGGGAATGGGACATGGTGCTGGCCTCTTGGAGGGTAGAGAGTGGACTCAGCACTGAGGGGAATGGGGACATGGTGCTGGCCTCTTGGAGGGTAGAGAGTGGACTCAGCACTGAGGGGAATGGGGACATGGTGCTGGCCTCTTGGAGGGTAGAGAGTGGACTCAGCACTGAGGGGAATGGGGACATGGTGCTGGCCTCTTGGAGGGTAGAGAGTGGACTCAGCACTGAGGGGAATGGGGACATGGTGCTGGCCTCTTGGAGGGTAGAGAGTGGACTCAGCACTGAGGGGAATGGGGACATGGTGCTGGCCTCTTGGAGGGTAGAGAGTGGACTCAGCACTGAGGGGAATGGGGACATGGTGCTGGCCTCTTGGAGGGTAGAGAGTGGACTCAGCACTGAGGGGAATGGGGACATGGTGCTGGCCTCTTGGAGGGTAGAGAGTGGACTCAGCACTGAGGGGAATGGGGACATGGTGCTGGCCTCTTGGAGGGTAGAGAGTGGACTCAGCACTGAGGGGAATGGGGACATGGTGCTGGCCTCTTGGAGGGTAGAGAGTGGACTCATCACTGAGGGGAATGGGGACATGGTGCTGGCCTCTTGGAGGGGTAGAGAGTGGACTCAGCACTGAGGGGAATGGGGACATGGTGCTGGCCTCTTGGAGGGTAGAGAGTGGACTCAGCACTGAGGGAATGGGGACATGGTGCTGGCCTCTTGGAGGGTATGAGAGTGGACTCAGCACTGAGGGGAATGGGGACATGTGCTGGCCTCTTGGAGGGTAGAGATTGGACTCAGCACTGAGGGGAATGGGGACATGGTGCTGCCTCTTGGAGGGTAGAGAGTGGACTCAGCACTGAGGGGAATGGGGACATGGTGCTGGCCTCTTGGAGGGTAGAGAGTGGACTCAGCACTGAGGGGAATGGGGACATGGTGCTGGCCTATTGGAGGGTAGAGAGTGGACTCAGCACTGAGGGGAATGGGGACATGGTGCTGGCCTCTTGGAGGGTAGAGAGTGGACTCAGCACTGAGGGGAATGGGGACATGGTGCTGGCCTCTTGGAGGGTAGAGAGTGGACTCAGCACTGAGGGGAATGGGGACATGGTGCTGGCCTCTTGGAGGGTAGAGAGTGGACTCAGCACTGAGGGGAATGGGGACATGGTGCTGGCCTCTTGGAGGGTAGAGAGTGGACTCAGCACTGAGGGGAATGGGGACATGGTGCTGGCCTCTTGGAGGGTAGAGAGTGGACTCAGCACTGAGGGGAATGGGGACATGGTGCTGGCCTCTTGGAGGGTAGAGAGTGGACTCAGCACTGAGGGGAATGGGGACATGGTGCTGGCCTCTTGGAGGGTAGAGAGTGGACTCAGCACTGAGGGGAATGGGGACATGGTGCTGGTGGGCTCTGCTCCTGCCGCTGCTGCTCTGTTTTGCTGCACTGCTGCCATAGCAACAGGCGTTGTTTGTCTGCTGCTGTTGCAAGCTAGCTCTAATTTAGCTTTTAAAAAAATCCAAAAGAGTGAAAAATCTTCACACATGAAAACAGAAGATATGTTTAACGTTAGAGTCCATGGTCCCTTTTGGTTTTACTCACTCAGTTTGGTCATTTGATGTAGTTGTATTTAACTCCTCTTGCTAGGTTTGTTCTAGCTACATTTTTCTGACTAGCTTGTTAGCCTGCTGGCTAGTTTTTTTGTGGGGTAGCAAGCTAGCTGCTTTTTTTCTGTTCTGATTGAATAGAGTTGTTGTTCATCAGTTCTTGTCTTGAATTCGAGTGTTTATCTAATTCTAAAAACAATAAACATAAATAAATCAGGAGCTCACGTTGAGCATGTCTGTAGCACTCTCTCTCTCTCTCTCTCTGCTCTCTCTCTCTCTCTCT
>NC_034190.2:84224720-84232220 GCF_002021735.2 Oncorhynchus kisutch
ACGAAAACCAGACTGAGGATTAAAGGGGTAATGGAGGGCCTCAGGATGTGGTAGATAAAGAGATTTAGATCAAACTAGGGAGGCATTCCATTATAGTGCACTACTATTGACGAGAGGCAATAGGTCATTTTGGACTTAGGGAATATGGTGGAATTTGGGATTCAACCTGGGTTTAACAGTTATAGCGTGACCTTTAAGTTATTGAAATCAAGATAAAGGTGGTCACTGCTAGTCTGTTCTGCCCGACAACGATAAGAAGTGATGTTTCTGACGTTTTTAATCTTCGGCGGTTGTGACTGACATTGATTCTCCAGCGAGCCCTTTTGTATTGTCTACTGAGAGTCTAAGGCCAAGACATGACTAGCAGAGAATGTATCCATCAAGATTAAGGCACAATAGCTAAGAACCTATCCATCAACATCATCAGAGTTGGCTTTAGAGTTGGCATCAGAGTTGGCCCTCAGAGTTTGCCTCGGAGTTGGCCTCGGAGTTGGCCTCAGAGTTGGCCTCAGAGTTGGCCTCAGAGTTGGCCTCAGAGTTGGCCTCAGAGTTGGCCTCAGAGTTGGCCTCAGAGTTGGCTTCAGAGTTGGCTTCAGAGTTGGCCTCAGAGTTGGCCTCAGAGTTGGCTCAGAGTTGGCCTCAGAGTTGGCCTCAGAGTTGGCCTTCAGAGTTGGCTTCAGAGTTGGCTTCAGAGTTGGCTTCAGAGTTGGCCTCAGAGTTGGCTTCAGAGTTGGCCTCAGAGTTGGCCTCAGAGTTGGCTTCAGAGTTGGCCTCAGAGTTGGCTTCAGAGTTGGCTTCAGAGTTGGCTTCAGAGTTGGCCTCAGAGTTGGCCTCAGAGTTGGCCTCAGGGTTTGCCTCAGAGTTGGCCTCAGAGTTGGCCTCAGAGTTGGCCTCAGGGTTTGCCTCAGAGTTGGCCTCAGAGCTAGATTCTCAGAGTCTCAAAGTATTTGTAATCACAGTAAGAACACACACAAACATATGCACGCTCATTTGCGCAAGCGGACACACACACACACACACACAGGCAAACGAACGCATACACAAACACACACACACACATACAGAACCTTTTTCTCATTTCTGGTTGTATTTCTCGCTTATCCTTCAATCTGTTATCATGGATTCAGTCTGGTCGAGCCAGAGATTTATACCTACCAGAATATTATTTTCTAATATTACATGTGCCTCTCATACCAAAAATATGTCCCAGATATTAATTCAAAAGGCGTGCAATTTATAGGTATCGAAGTGTTTTCCTGAAGCGTTGTTTGCTTTTTTTTCTATATTTTTGTTGTTGTTTGTTGTTGTTGTTTGTTGTTGTTGTTGCATGTCCTGAGAAACGTTTATGAGGTATGAAGTTGAGGGATGTTAAAGCTCTCTGGTAAGTGATTATACCGTAGCAGTATATCATGTAACCATTCAAATTAAACAAATTGTTTATCTTCTCTTGCGTGAGCTCCTCCTATTGGTCCATCCTAATGTGATAAAGCTCCTCCTATTGGTCCATCCTAATGTGATAAAGCTCCTCCTATTGGTCCATCCAAATGTGAATAAAGCTCCTCCTCCTATTGGTGCTTCCTAATGTGATAAAGCTCCTCTTCCTATTGGTCCATCCTAAGGTGATAAAGCTCCTCCTCCTATTGGTCCATCCTAATGTGAAAAAGCTCCTCCTCCTATTGGTGCATCGTAATGTGATAAAGCTCCTCCTCCTATTGGTCCATCCTAATGTGATAAAGCTCCTCCTCCTATTGGTCCATCCTAATGTGATAAAGCTCCTCCTATTGGTGCCTCCTAATGTGATAAAGCTCCTCCTATTGGTCCATCCTAATGTGATAAGCTCCTCCTCCTATTGGTGCATCCTAATGTGATAAAGCTCCTCCTCCTATTGGTCCATCCTAATGTGATAAAGCTCCTCCTCCTATTGGTCCATCCTAATGTGATTAAGCTCCTCCTCCTATTGGTCCATCCTAATGTGATAAAGCTCCTCCTCCTATTGGTCCATCCTAATGTGATAAAGCTCCTCCTATTGGTGCATCCTAATGTGATAAAGCTCCTCCTCCTATTGGTCCATCCTAATGTGATTAAGCTCCTCCTCCTATTGGTCCATCCTAATGTGATAAAGCTCCTCCTCCTATTGGTCCATCCTAATGTGATTAAGCTCATCCTCCTATTGGTCCATCCTAATGTGATTAAGCTCCTCCTCCTATTGGTCCATCCTAATGTGATAAAGCTCCTCTTCCTATTGGTCCATCCTAATGTGATAAAGCTCCTCCTCCTATTGGTCCATCCTAATGTGATTAAGATTCTCATATTTGTGCATCCTTATACTGTAATAACTATGATTGATCACTGTTGTTGCTACATATTCACAATACTTAAATCCATACATGGTTCTCAGACCATTCTCATGCACACACACACACACACACACACACACACACATACACACCCACCCACACACACACACACACACACACACACACATACACACACACATACACACACACATATACACACCCACACTCTCACTCTCTTTCATTTTCTGAACCAATTTATAACTCTCACTGTATCTTTTCAAAGCAGCCTGCGGTTAGTTTGTACCCAGATGCCTTTTTCGCTGCACTGATAATCCTTCATGAACATGCACACATGTTATTAAGTTAGACAACGTGTGGAAGGAGTCAAAGAAAGATCACAACCTGGGATTTGAGGCAGATTTTTTGTGTGTGTGTGTGTCTTGGAGCAGATTCTAGTTCAGAGCTAATGGACAATAGCAGGTCTAATAGCAGGTCAATTAGCAGGTCAATTAGCAGGTCAATTAGCAGGTCAATTAGCAGGTCAATTAGCAGGTCTAATAGCAGGGAGGGAGGGGCATTGGGAGATGAAGAAAGAGGGAGCATAGTGCAGAGATGGACAGAGAGGGGAAGAGGAGTAGAAAGGGAGGGAATGAAGAGAGAGAAAGAGCGAGAGACAGTGAGTTGAGAGATGAAGGGAAGTGCGAGAGACAGTTAGGTGCGAGATGAAGGGAATTGCGAGGGACAAGGAGAAAGGGAACGATTAAAGCTGAGATAGAAGACAAGGTGAATATCTCTCCCACATGACTCTCTACCTAAATGCCAAACTGATTATTATCCTCAAATCATATCCCCATCTCCTCACATCCCATCATAATGACTCAGTGTTTCCCCAGAGGGTCTGTTCCTCAATAGCACACATCAAAGATCCTTCAGATGAATGGATGTACAGTGGGTTTTGAAATGATTGACACCCTTGATAAAGATGAGCAACAATGACTGTACAAAATAAATAATGAAACATCTGACAGCTATGTTGTGTGGTCAAAAACGTTTTTGAAAAAGACTTCATACTAATACAACTGCACAGAGAACAAGATTTTTGTTTACCATGTAATTATTTTCCTTCACAACAGCTAGCGGTCAGAATGATTGACAGCTCTAAAGATTGTCATGAATAAAGCAGTTAAAAGTTGTAGTAGTTTGGTCCCATATTCCAAGAACACAATGACTACATCAAGCTTCTGACTCTACACACTTGTTGGATGCATTTGCAATTCATTTCGGTTGTGTTTCAGACTATTTCGTACCAAATATAAATGAATGGTAAACAATGTATCATTTTAGAGTCATTTTTTATCGTAAACCGGAATATAATAAATATATAATATAAACAGGTCCAAAATGACACAACACCTTATTTGCTATTAATTTCTAAAAAAGGTGCGCCAACATGCCAATTTCAGTGAGCGCAAACTGGGGATAAACACTCCATCGCTAAAAGTATGTGGACACCCCTTCAAATGAGTGGATTCGACTATTTCAGCAACACCCGTTGCTAACAGGTGTATAAAGTCGGAGAGACAGCCATGCAATCTCCATAGACAAACATTGGCAGTAGAATGAACTGTACTGAAGAGCTCAGTGATTTTTTTAACGTGGCACCGTCACAGGATGCCACCTTTCCAACAAGTCAGTTCGACAAATTTCTGCCCTGCTAGAGTTGCCCCGGGTCAACTGTAAGTGCTGTTTATTGTGAAGTGGAAACGTCTAGGAGCAACAACGGCTCAGCCACAAAGTGGTAGGCCACAAAGTTACAAACTGCGTCTGAACGCAACGTCAACACAAGAACTGTTTGTAGGGAGCTTCATGAAATGGGTTTCCATGGCCGAGCAGCCGCACACAAGCCAAGGATAACCATGCTCAATGCCAAGTGTCGGTTGGAATGGTGTAATGCTCTCCTCCAGAAAAGCAGTCTCTGGAGTGATGAATCACTCTTCACCATCTGGCAGTCCGACAGAATAATCTGGGTTTGGCGGATGCCAGGAGAACCCTACCTACCCTAATGCACAGTGCACACTGTAAAGTTTGGTGGTGGAGGAAGCTGTTTTTCATGGTTCGGGCTAGGCCCCTTAGTTCCAGTGAAGGGAAATCTTAACACTACAGCATACAATGACATTCTAGACGATTCTGTGCTTCCAACATTGTGGCACAACTTTGGGGAAGGCCCTTTCCTGTTTCAGCATGGCAATGCCCCCATGCATAAAGCAAGGTCTATACAAAAATTGTTTGTTCGAGATTGGTGTGGAATAACTTGAATGACCTACACAGAGCCCTCAACCCCATCAAACACCTTTGGGATGAATTGAAACGCCGACTGCAAGCCAGGCCAAATCGCCCGACCTCACTAATGCTCTTGTGGCTGAATGGAAGCAAGTCCCTGCAGCAATGTTCCAACATCAAGTGGAAAACCAACCCAGGAGAGTGGAGGGCTGTTACAGCAATAAAGGAGGGACCAACTCCATAATAATGTCCCTGATTTTGTAATGAGATGTTGGATGAGCAGGTGTCCACATACATGTAGTGTATATAGAATGGGTTAGGATGCCTGAATGCTAACGGCTCAGTCATCTACAATGTCAGCTCATGCCAGAAAATTTTAGACCAGTAATTCAGTGTCCATTTTTGAGGGAATAACAGGAAGTGACAGAAATGTCCTTTCTGCCCAATACAACTAAAAAGGTAATGCAATTTCTCTTGCTGTGAGAGGGTAGTGTCATGGTTCATTTTCGGGACGCGTAGAAGACACAAGACATTAATATGGACATGACAGAGAGTCCTCCGTGCATTCAGGCAGCCAGGCTCAGAAGAGGCATTTGATTTGATTACATTTGAGACACTCCATCACAAACAATCATCTGGACCACACAGAGAGAGAGAGAGAGAGAGGAGAGAGAGAGAGAGAGAGAGAGAGAGAGGAGAGAGACGAGAGAGAGAGAGAGAGAGAGAGAGAGAGAGAGAGAGAGAATTTCGTCCGAGCCTAACGCACCTTGATCCGGTTCATCGTCAAACAGAGAGACAGAGCAACATCTCCTGAAAGGCCCATGTCTGGATGATAAGCCTAAGATTCCCCAATCAATCTGTAGTAGGCTATCTCCACCTTCAGTCTTGCTGTGCATTGACTCACATTAACGGATGTAACACATTGTTTGAATGTTCTACCTTGTGACCTCGTGTGTCTGTTAAAACACCTGTTCAATGCTGCAGGTGGTTAGACATCCGCTGCAGTGAAGCACCTGGCCCTGGGAGTCACGGTAACAGACAGGGGAACCTGTGGTTACCACGGTGATGCCATCCGGTTGTGCAGTCATCTGAGAGCTCTGACTAACTGGCTTCCTGTTTACAACTCTACAGGTGCTGCTTTTTCTCTCTGTTATTGAGGGAGAGAGAGAGAGGAGGTGAGAGAGGGAGAGAGAGGGGGAGGAGGGATAGAGAGAGAGAGGGAGGAGGTATAGAGGGAGAGGGAGAGGAGGGATAGAGAGAGAGAGGGTGAGAGAGGGGGAGAGAGGGGGAGGAGGGATAGAGAGAGAGGGTGAGAGAGGGGG
The DNA here is from genome assembly GCF_002021735.2 of Oncorhynchus kisutch. Classification (NCBI taxonomy): domain Eukaryota; kingdom Metazoa; phylum Chordata; class Actinopteri; order Salmoniformes; family Salmonidae; genus Oncorhynchus; species Oncorhynchus kisutch. Next base: position 84,230,620 of record NC_034190.2, read on the forward strand.
AGTAGGGATAGAGAGAGAGAAGGAGAGAGGGGGGGAGGAGGGATAGAGAGAAAGGGTGAAAGGGATAGAGAAAGGGAGAGTTGGGGGAGAGAGGGAGAGAAGGGGGTAGAAGGATCGAGAAGGGGGTGAGAGGGATAGAGAGAGGGATGAGAGGGATAGAGAGAGGGGTGAGAGGGCTGGAGAGAGGGGTGAGACGGAGAAGTAGGGGGTGAGAGGGATAGAGAGAGGGGGTGAGAGAAGGGGGAGAGGGGGGGAGAGGAGGGTGAAAGTGATAGAGAGGGGGAGGGTGGTGAGAGGGATAAAGAGGGGGGGTGAGAGGGATAGAGGAGGTGAGAGATGTGGGGAGAGTGGTGAGAGGGATAGAGGGGGGTGAGAGAGAAGGGTGAAAGGGAAAGGGAGAGAGGGGGAGGGGGAGAGAGAAGGAGAGAGAGAGAGATAGATAGGCTTTTATTAAATTGGCTATTTACCAAATTACCTTACTACAGACCACGTATTCACCCTGCACACCCTACATGACAAACAAAGGCAATGTCTACTAACGCTTTGTTGAGTTTTATATATTTATTTTTATTTAACCTTATATATATATATATATATATATATATATATATATATTTTTTTTTTAATTTAACCAAGTCAGTTAAGAACAAATTATCTTATTTATGTTGACGGCCTACACCGGCCAGGATGACACTGGGCCAATTGTGCGTCGCACCATGGGACTCCCAATCATGGCAGGTTGTGATACAGCCAGGAATCGAACCAGGGTGTCTGTAGTGACGGCTCTACCACTGATATGCTGTGCCTTAGACCACTGCGTCACTCGGGAGCCCAATTTGGCATGAGCGTCTGCTATACATATTGATGAAAGTGGTTTTGGGGAAAAACATATGCCATTATAAAATCCGTGTACACAAATAACAAGTTTGAGGTTAAAATTGGCAAAAAAAACAACGACATTTCTTTCCCCAAGGCCGGGGGGTGAGACAGGGATGCAGCTTAAGCCTCAGCCTACGAGATTCTGCAGTCAAATGTCTACTGTTTGCTGATGATCTGATGCTTCTGTCCCCAACCAAGAAGGGCCTACAGCAGCACCTACATCTTCTGCACAGATTCTGCCAGACCTGGGCCCTGCCAGACCTGGGCCCTGCCAGACCTGGGCCCTGCCAGACCTGGGCCCTGCCAGACCTGGGCCCTGACAGACCTGGGCCCTGCCAGACCTGGGCCCTGACAGACCTGGGCCCTGACAGACCTGGGCCCTGACAGACCTGGGCCCTGACAGACCTGGGCCCTGACAGTAAATCTCAGTAAGACAAATATAATGCTGTTCCAAAAAAGGCCCAATTGACACGATTACAAATACCATCAAGACATCGTTGCCCTAGAGCAGTAGATCTCAATCCTGGTCCTGGGTGCCCAAAGGGGTGAGGACCTGAACCCAAGAACCGTGCCTCAGGACTACCTGGCCTGATGACTCCTGGCAGGCCGCAGTCCACCTAGTCGTGCTGGAGCATACTAACTGCAGTTTCAACTGTTCTGCCTACGGCTATGGAACCCTGACCTGTTCACCGGACCTGCTGCTTTCGACTCTGTCTCTCTCT
>NC_034190.2:84237220-84252220 GCF_002021735.2 Oncorhynchus kisutch
ACCTTGTCAGCTCGGGGGGGTTTGAACTTGGAACCTTCAGGTTAATAGTCCAACGCTCTAACCACTAGGCTACCCTGCCGCCCCAAATCACCTACAGCAAATCACTAACTATACATCATGGAGCATACTAACTATACATCATGGAGCATACTAACTATACATCATGGAGCAATCTAACTATACATCATGGAGCATACTAACTATACATCATGGAGCATACTAACTATACATCATGGAGCATACTAACTATACATCATGGAGCATTCTAACTATACATCTAACTATACATCATGGAGCATACTAACTATACATCTAACGATACATCATGGAGCATACTAACTATACATCATGGAGCATACTAACTATACATCTAACTATACATCATGGAGCATACTAACTATACATCATGGAGCATTCTAACTATACATCTAACTATACATCATGGAGCATACTAACTATACATCTAACTATACATCATGGAGCATACTAACTATACATCTAACTATACATCATGGAGCATACTAACTATACATCTAACTATACATCATGGAGCTTACTAACTATACATCATGGAGCATTCTAACTATACATCATGGAGCATACTAACTATACATCATGGAGCATTCTAACTATACATCATGGAGCATACTAACTATACATCTAACTATACATCATGGAGCATACTAACTATACATCATGGAGCATTCTAACTATACATCAAGGAGCATACTAACTATACATCACGGAGCATACTAACTATACATCTAACTATACATCATGGAGCATACTAACTATACATCATGGAGCATTCTGACTATACATCATGGAGCATACTAACTATACATCATGGAGCAGACTAACTATACATCATGGAGCATTCAAACTATACATCATGGAGCATACTAACTATACATCATGGAGCATTCTAACTATACATCATGGAGCAGACTGACTATACATCATGGAGCAGACTGACTATACATCATGGAGCAGACTAACTATACATCTAACTATAAATCATGGAGCAGACTGACTATACATCATGGAGCAGACTAACAATACATCATGGAGCATACTAACTATACATCATGGAGCAGACTAACTATACATCTAACTATAAATCATGGAGCAGACTAACTATACATCATGGAGCAGACTAACTATACATCATGGAGCATACTAACTATACATCATGGAGCATTCTAACTATACATCTAACTATACATCATGGAGCATACTAACTATACATCATGGAGCATACTAACTATACATCATGGAGCATACTAACTATACATCATGGAGCAATCTAACTATACATCTAACTATACATCATGGAGCATACTAACTATACATCATGGAGCATACTAACTATACATCATGGAGCATACTAACTATACATCATGGAGCATTCTAACTATACATCTAACTATACATCATGGAGCATACTAACTATACATCTAACTATACATCATGGAGCATACTAACTATACATCATGGAGCATACTAACTATACATCTAACTATACATCATGGAGCATACTAACTATACATCATGGAGCATTCTAACTATACATCTAACTATACATCATGGAGCATACTAACTATACATCTAACTATACATCATGGAGCATACTAACTATACATCTAACTATACATCATGGAGCATACTAACTATACATCTAACTATACATCATGGAGCATACTAACTATACATCTAACTATACATCATGGAGCATACTAACTATACATCGAACTATACATCATGGAGCTTACTAACTATACATCATGGAGCATTCTAACTATACATCATGGAGCATACTAACTATACATCATGGAGCATTCTAACTATACATCATGGAGCATACTAACTATACATCTAACTATACATCATGGAGCATACTAACTATACATCATGGAGCATTCTAACTATACATCAAGGAGCATACTAACTATACATCACGGAGCATACTAACTATACATCTAACTATACATCATGGAGCATACTAACTATACATCATGGAGCATTCTGACTATACATCATGGAGCATACTAACTATACATCATGGAGCATACTAACTATACATCATGGAGCATTCAACTATACATCATGGAGCATACTAACTATACATCATGGAGCATTCTAACTATACATCATGGAGCATACTAACTATACATCATGGAGCATTCTAACTATACATCATGGAGCATACTAACTATACATCATGGAGCATAGTAACTATACATCATGGAGCATACTAACTATACATCATGGAGCATTCTAACTATACATCATGGAGCATACTAACTATACATCATGGAGCATAGTAACTATACATCATGGAGCATACCAACTATACATCTAACTATACATCATGGAGCATACTAACTATACATCATGGAGCAGTCTAACTATACATCATGGAGCAATCTAACTATACATCATGGAGCATTCTAACTATACATCTAACTATACATCATGGAGCATACTAGCTATACATCATGGAGCAATCTAACTATACATCTAACTATACATCATGGAGCATACTAACTATACATCATGGAGCATTCTAACTATACATCTAACTATACATCATGGAGCATACTAACTATACATCATGGAGCATACTAACTATACATCATGGAGCATACTAACTATACATCATGGAGCAATCTAACTATACATCATGGAGCATACTAACTATACATCATGGAGCATACTAACTATACATCATGGAGCATACTAACTATACATCATGGAGCATTCTAACTATACATCTAACTATACATCATGGAGCATACTAACTATACATCTAACTATACATCATGGAGCATACTAACTATACATCATGGAGCATACTAACTATACATCTAACTATACATCATGGAGCATACTAACTATACATCATGGAGCATTCTAACTATACATCTAACTATACATCATGGAGCATACTAACTATACATCTAACTATACATCATGGAGCATACTAACTATACATCTAACTATACATCATGGAGCATACTAACTATACATCTAACTATACATCATGGAGCTTACTAACTATACATCATGGAGCATTCTAACTATACATCATGGAGCATTCTAACTATACATCATGGAGCATACTAACTATACATCTAACTATACATCATGGAGCATACTAACTATACATCATGGAGCATTCTAACTATACATCAAGGAGCATACTAACTATACATCACGGAGCATTCTAACTATACATCTAACTATACATCATGGAGCATACTAACTATACATCATGGAGCATACTAACTATACATCATGGAGCATTCAAACTATACATCATGGAGCATACTAACTATACATCATGGAGCATACTAACTATACATCATGGAGCATTCAAACTATACATCATGGAGCATACTAACTATACATCATGGAGCATTCTAACTATACATCATGGAGCATACTAACTATACATCATGGAGCAATCTAACTATACATCATGGAGCATACTAACTATACATCATGGAGCATACTAACTATACATCATGGAGCATACTAACTATACATCATGGAGCATTCTAACTATACATCTAACTATACATCATGGAGCATACTAACTATACATCTAACTATACATCATGGAGCATACTAACTATACATCATGGAGCATACTAACTATACATCTAACTATACATCATGGAGCATACTAACTATACATCATGGAGCATTCTAACTATACATCTAACTATACATCATGGGGCATACTAACTATACATCTAACTATACATCATGGAGCATACTAACTATACATCTAACTATACATCATGGAGCATACTAACTATACATCTAACTATACATCATGGAGCTTACTAACTATACATCATGGAGCATTCTAACTATACATCATGGAGCATTCTAACTATACATCATGGAGCATACTAACTATACATCTAACTATACATCATGGAGCATACTAACTATACATCATGGAGCATTCTAACTATACATCAAGGAGCATACTAACTATACATCACGGAGCATTCTAACTATACATCTAACTATACATCATGGAGCATACTAACTATACATCATGGAGCATTCTGACTATACATCATGGAGCATACTAACTATACATCATGGAGCATACTAACTATACATCATGGAGCATTCAAAACTATACATCATGGAGCATACTAACTATACATCATGGAGCATTCTAACTATACATCATGGAGCATACTAACTATACATCATGGAGCATTCTAACTATACATCATGGAGCATACTAACTATACATCATGGAGCATTCAAACTATACATCATGGAGCATACTAACTATACATCATGGAGCATTCTAACTATACATCATGGAGCATACTAACTATACATCATGGAGCATTCTAACTATACATCATGGAGCATACTAACTATACATCATGGAGCATAGTAACTATACATCATGGAGCATACTAACTATACATCATGGAGCATTCTACTATACATCATGGAGCATACTAACTATACATCATGGAGCATAGTAACTATACATCATGGAGCATACTAACTATACATCTAACTATACATCATGGAGCATACTAACTATACATCATGGAGCATTCTAACTATACATCTAACTATACATCATGGAGCATACTAACTATACATCTAACTATACATCATGGAGCATACTAACTATACATCTAACTATACATCATGGAGCATACTAACTATACATCTAACTATACATCATGGAGCTTACTAACTATACATCATGGAGCATTCTAACTATACATCATGGAGCATACTAACTATACATCATGGAGCATTCTAACTATACATCATGGAGCATACTAACTATACATCTAACTATACATCATGGAGCATACTAACTATACATCATGGAGCATTCTAACTATACATCAAGGAGTATACTAACTATACATCACGGAGCATACTAACTATACATCTAACTATACATAATGGAGCATACTAACTATACATCATGGAGCATTCTGACTATACATCATGGAGCATACTAACTATACATCATGGAGCATTCTAACTATACATCATGGAGCATACTAACTATACATCATGGAGCATTCTAACTATACATCATGGAGCATACTAACTATACATCATGGAGCATTCAAACTATACATCATGGAGCATACTAACTATACATCATGGAGCATAGTAACTATACATCATGGAGCATACTAACTATACATCATGGAGCATTCTAACTATACATCATGGAGCATACTAACTATACATCATGGAGCATAGTAACTATACATCATGGAGCATACCAACTATACATCTAACTATACATCATGGAGCATACTAACTATACATCATGGAGCAGTCTAACTATACATCATGGAGCAATCTAACTATTACATCATGGAGCATTCTAACTATACATCTAACTATACATCATGGAGCATACTAACTATACATCATGGAGCAATCTAACTATACATCTAACTATACATCATGGAGCATACTAACTATACATCATGGAGCATTCTAACTATACATCTAACTATACATCATGGAGCATACTAACTATACATCATGGAGCATACTAACTATACATCATGGAGCATACTAACTATACATCATGGAGCAATCTAACTATACATCATGGAGCATACTAACTATACATCATGGAGCATACTAACTATACATCATGGAGCATACTAACTATACATCATGGAGCATTCTAACTATACATCTAACTATACATCATGGAGCATACTAACTATACATCTAACTATACATCATGGAGCATACTAACTATACATCTAACTATACATCATGGAGCATACTAACTATACATCGAACTATACATCATGGAGCTTACTAACTATACATCATGGAGCATTCTAACTATACATCATGGAGCATACTAACTATACATCATGGAGCATTCTAACTATACATCATGGAGCATACTAACTATACATCTAACTATACATCATGGAGCATACTAACTATACATCATGGAGCATTCTAACTATACATCAAGGAGCATACTAACTATACATCACGGAGCATACTAACTATACATCTAACTATACATCATGGAGCATACTAACTATACATCATGGAGCATTCTGACTATACATCATGGAGCATACTAACTATACATCATGGAGCATACTAACTATACATCATGGAGCATTCAAACTATACATCATGGAGCATACTAACTATACATCATGGAGCATTCTAACTATACATCATGGAGCATACTAACTATACATCATGGAGCATTCTAACTATACATCATGGAGCATACTAACTATACATCATGGAGCATAGTAACTATACATCATGGAGCATACTAACTATACATCATGGAGCATTCTAACTATACATCATGGAGCATACTAACTATACATCATGGAGCATAGTAACTATACATCATGGAGCATACCAACTATACATCTAACTATACATCATGGAGCATTCTAACTATACATCATGGAGCATACTAACTATACATCATGGAGCATAGTAACTATACATCATGGAGCATACCAACTATACATCTAACTATACATCATGGAGCATACTAACTATACATCATGGAGCAGTCTAACTATACATCATGGAGCAATCTAACTATACATCATGGAGCATTCTAACTATACATCTAACTATACATCATGGAGCATACTAACTATACACCATGGAGCAATCTAACTATACATCTAACTATACATCATGGAGCATACTAACTATACATCATGGAGCATTCTAACTATACATCTAACTATACATCATGGAGCATACTAACTATACATCATGGAGCATACTAACTATACATCATGGAGCATACTAACTATACATCATGGAGCAATCTAACTATACATCATGGAGCATACTAACTATACATCATGGAGCATACTAACTATACATCATGGAGCATACTAACTATACATCATGGAGCATTCTAACTATACATCTAACTATACATCATGGAGCATACTAACTATACATCTAACTATACATCATGGAGCATACTAACTATACATCATGGAGCATACTAACTATACATCTAACTATACATCATGGAGCATACTAACTATACATCATGGAGCATTCTAACTATACATCTAACTATACATCATGGAGCATACTAACTATACATCTAACTATACATCATGGAGCATACTAACTATACATCTAACTATACATCATGGAGCATACTAACTATACATCTAACTATACATCATGGAGCTTACTAACTATACATCATGGAGCATTCTAACTATACATCATGGAGCATTCTAACTATACATCATGGAGCATACTAACTATACATCTAACTATACATCATGGAGCATACTAACTATACATCATGGAGCATTCTAACTATACATCAAGGAGCATACTAACTATACATCACGGAGCATACTAAACTATACATCTAACTATACATCATGGAGCATACTAACTATACATCATGGAGCATTCTGACTATACATCATGGAGCATACTAACTATACATCATGGAGCATACTAACTATACATCATGGAGCATTCAAACTATACATCATGGAGCATACTAACTATACATCATGGAGCATTCTAACTATACATCATGGAGCATACTAACTATACATCATGGAGCATTCTAACTATACATCATGGAGCATACTAACTATACATCATGGAGCATTCAAACTATACATCATGGAGCATACTAACTATACATCATGGAGCATTCTAACTATACATCATGGAGCATACTAACTATACATCATGGAGCATTCTAACTATACATCATGGAGCATACTAACTATACATCATGGAGCATAGTAACTATACATCATGGAGCATACTAACTATACATCATGGAGCATTCTACTATACATCATGGAGCATACTAACTATACATCATGGAGCATAGTAACTATACATCATGGAGCATACTAACTATACATCTAACTATACATCATGGAGCATACTAACTATACATCATGGAGCATTCTAACTATACATCTAACTATACATCATGGAGCATACTAACTATACATCTAACTATACATCATGGAGCATACTAACTATACATCTAACTATACATCATGGAGCATACTAACTATACATCTAACTATACATCATGGAGCTTACTAACTATACATCATGGAGCATTCTAACTATACATCATGGAGCATACTAACTATACATCATGGAGCATTCTAACTATACATCATGGAGCATACTAACTATACATCATGGAGCATAGTAACTATACATCATGGAGCATACTAACTATACATCATGGAGCATTCTACTATACATCATGGAGCATACTAACTATACATCATGGAGCATAGTAACTATACATCATGGAGCATACTAACTATACATCTAACTATACATCATGGAGCATACTAACTATACATCATGGAGCATTCTAACTATACATCTAACTATACATCATGGAGCATACTAACTATACATCTAACTATACATCATGGAGCATACTAACTATACATCTAACTATACATCATGGAGCATACTAACTATACATCTAACTATACATCATGGAGCTTACTAACTATACATCATGGAGCATTCTAACTATACATCATGGAGCATACTAACTATACATCATGGAGCATTCTAACTATACATCATGGAGCATACTAACTATACATCTAACTATACATCATGGAGCATACTAACTATACATCATGGAGCATTCTAACTATACATCAAGGAGTATACTAACTATACATCACGGAGCATACTAACTATACATCTAACTATACATAATGGAGCATACTAACTATACATCATGGAGCATTCTGACTATACATCATGGAGCATACTAACTATACATCATGGAGCATTCTAACTATACATCATGGAGCATACTAACTATACATCATGGAGCATTCTAACTATACATCATGGAGCATACTAACTATACATCATGGAGCATTCAAACTATACATCATGGAGCATACTAACTATACATCATGGAGCATAGTAACTATACATCATGGAGCATACTAACTATACATCATGGAGCATTCTAACTATACATCATGGAGCATACTAACTATACATCATGGAGCATAGTAACTATACATCATGGAGCATACCAACTATACATCTAACTATACATCATGGAGCATACTAACTATACATCATGGAGCAGTCTAACTATACATCATGGAGCAATCTAACTATACATCATGGAGCATTCTAACTATACATCTAACTATACATCATGGAGCATACTAACTATACATCATGGAGCAATCTAACTATACATCTAACTATACATCATGGAGCATACTAACTATACATCATGGAGCATTCTAACTATACATCTAACTATACATCATGGAGCATACTAACTATACATCATGGAGCATACTAACTATACATCATGGAGCATACTAACTATACATCATGGAGCAATCTAACTATACATCATGGAGCATACTAACTATACATCATGGAGCATACTAACTATACATCATGGAGCATACTAACTATACATCATGGAGCATTCTAACTATACATCTAACTATACATCATGGAGCATACTAACTATACATCTAACTATACATCATGGAGCATACTAACTATACATCTAACTATACATCATGGAGCATACTAACTATACATCGAACTATACATCATGGAGCTTACTAACTATACATCATGGAGCATTCTAACTATACATCATGGAGCATACTAACTATACATCATGGAGCATTCTAACTATACATCATGGAGCATACTAACTATACATCTAACTATACATCATGGAGCATACTAACTATACATCATGGAGCATTCTAACTATACATCAAGGAGCATACTAACTATACATCACGGAGCATACTAACTATACATCTAACTATACATCATGGAGCATACTAACTATACATCATGGAGCATTCTGACTATACATCATGGAGCATACTAACTATACATCATGGAGCATACTAACTATACATCATGGAGCATTCAAACTATACATCATGGAGCATACTAACTATACATCATGGAGCATTCTAACTATACATCATGGAGCATACTAACTATACATCATGGAGCATTCTAACTATACATCATGGAGCATACTAACTATACATCATGGAGCATAGTAACTATACATCATGGAGCATACTAACTATACATCATGGAGCATTCTAACTATACATCATGGAGCATACTAACTATACATCATGGAGCATAGTAACTATACATCATGGAGCATACCAACTATACATCTAACTATACATCATGGAGCATTCTAACTATACATCATGGAGCATACTAACTATACATCATGGAGCATAGTAACTATACATCATGGAGCATACCAACTATACATCTAACTATACATCATGGAGCATACTAACTATACATCATGGAGCAGTCTAACTATACATCATGGAGCAATCTAACTATACATCATGGAGCATTCTAACTATACATCTAACTATACATCATGGAGCATACTAACTATACACCATGGAGCAATCTAACTATACATCTAACTATACATCATGGAGCATACTAACTATACATCATGGAGCATTCTAACTATACATCTAACTATACATCATGGAGCATACTAACTATACATCATGGAGCATACTAACTATACATCATGGAGCATACTAACTATACATCATGGAGGCAATCTAACTATACATCATGGAGCATACTAACTATACATCATGGAGCATACTAACTATACATCATGGAGCATACTAACTATACATCATGGAGCATTCTAACTATACATCTAACTATACATCATGGAGCATACTAACTATACATCTAACTATACATCATGGAGCATACTAACTATACATCATGGAGCATACTAACTATACATCTAACTATACATCATGGAGCATACTAACTATACATCATGGAGCATTCTAACTATACATCTAACTATACATCATGGAGCATACTAACTATACATCTAACTATACATCATGGAGCATACTAACTATACATCTAACTATACATCATGGAGCATACTAACTATACATCTAACTATACATCATGGAGCTTACTAACTATACATCATGGAGCATTCTAACTATACATCATGGAGCATTCTAACTATACATCATGGAGCATACTAACTATACATCTAACTATACATCATGGAGCATACTAACTATACATCATGGAGCATTCTAACTATACATCAAGGAGCATACTAACTATACATCACGGAGCATACTAACTATACATCTAACTATACATCATGGAGCATACTAACTATACATCATGGAGCATTCTGACTATACATCATGGAGCATACTAACTATACATCATGGAGCATACTAACTATACATCATGGAGCATTCAAACTATACATCATGGAGCATACTAACTATACATCATGGAGCATTTAACTATACATCATGGAGCATACTAACTATACATCATGGAGCATTCTAACTATACATCATGGAGCATACTAACTATACATCATGGAGCATTCAAACTATACATCATGGAGCATACTAACTATACATCATGGAGCATTCTAACTATACATCATGGAGCATACTAACTATACATCATGGAGCATTCTAACTATACATCATGGAGCATACTAACTATACATCATGGAGCATAGTAACTATACATCATGGAGCATACTAACTATACATCATGGAGCATTCTACTATACATTCATGGAGCATACTAACTATACATCATGGAGCATAGTAACTATACATCATGGAGCATACTAACTATACATCTAACTATACATCATGGAGCATACTAAACTATACATCATGGAGCATTCTAACTATACATCTAACTATACATCATGGAGCATACTAACTATACATCTAACTATACATCATGGAGCATACTAACTATACATCTAACTATACATCATGGAGCATACTAACTATACATCTAACTATACATCATGGAGCTTACTAACTATACATCATGGAGCATTCTAACTATACATCATGGAGCATACTAACTATACATCATGGAGCATTCTAACTATACATCATGGAGCATACTAACTATACATCTAACTATACATCATGGAGCATACTAACTATACATCATGGAGCATTCTAACTATACATCAAGGAGTATACTAACTATACATCACGGAGCATACTAACTATACATCTAACTATACATAATGGAGCATACTAACTATACATCATGGAGCATTCTGACTATACATCATGGAGCATACTAACTATACATCATGGAGCATACTAACTATACATCATGGAGCATTCAAACTATACATCATGGAGGCATACTAACTATACATCATGGAGCATTCTAACTATACATCATGGAGCATACTAACTATACATCATGGAGCATTCTAACTATACATCATGGAGCATACTAACTATACATCATGGAGCATTCAAACTATACATCATGGAGCATACTAACTATACATCATGGAGCATTCTAACTATACATCATGGAGCATACTAACTATACATCATGGAGCATTCTAACTATACATCATGGAGCATACTAACTATACATCATGGAGCATAGTAACTATACATCATGGAGCATACTAACTATACATCATGGAGCATTCTAACTATACATCATGGAGCATACTAACTATACATCATGGAGCATAGTAACTATTACATCATGGAGCATACCAACTATACATCTAACTATACATCATGGAGCATACTAACTATACATCATGGAGCAGTCTAACTATACATCATGGAGCAATCTAACTATACATCATGGAGCATTCTAACTATACATCTAACTATACATCATGGAGCATACTAACTATACATCATGGAGCAATCTAATATACATCTAACTATACATCATGGAGCATACTAACTATACATCATGGAGCATTCTACTATACATCTAAACTATACATCATGGAGCATACTAACTATACATCATGGAGCATACTAACTATACATCATGGAGCATACTAACTATACATCATGGAGCAATCTAACTATACATCTAACTATACATCATGGAGCCATACTAACTATACATCATGGAGCATACTAACTATACATCATGGAGCATACTAACTATACATCATGGAGCATTCTAACTATACATCTAACTATACATCATGGAGCATACTAACTATACATCTAACTATACATCATGGAGCATACTAACTATACTCATGGAGCATACTAACTATACATCTAACTATACATCATGGAGCATACTAACTATACATCATGGAGCATTCTAACTATACATCTAACTATACATCATGGAGCATACTAACTATACATCTAACCATACATCATGGAGCATACTAACTATACATCTAACTATACATCATAGAGCATACTAACTATACATCTAACTATACATCATGGAGCTTACTAACTATACATCATGGAGCATTCTAACTATACATCATGGAGCATACTAACTATACATCATGGAGCATTCTAACTATACATCATGGAGCATACTAACTATACATCTAACTATACATCATGGAGCATACTAACTATACATCATGGAGCATTCTAACTATACATCAAGGAGCATACTAACTATACATCATGGAGCATACTAACTATACATCTAACTATACATCATGGAGCATACTAACTATACATCATGGAGAATACTAACTATACATCATGGAGCAGACTAACTATACATCATGGAGCAGACTAACTATACATCTAACTATACATCATGGAGCATACTAACAATATATCATGGAGCATACTATCAATACATCATGGAGCAGACTGACTATACATCATGGAGCAGACTAACAATACATCATGGAACAGACTGACTATACATCATGGAGCAGACTAACTATACATCTAACTATACATCATGGAGCAGACTGACTATACATCATGGAGCAGACTGACTATACATCATGGAGCAGACTGACTATACATCATGGAGCAGACTAACTATACATCTAACTATAAATCATGGAGCAGACTGACTATACATCATGGAGCAGACTAACAATACATCATGGAGCATACTAACTATACATCATGGAGCAGACTAACTATACATCTAACTATACATTTTTTTTTTTTACCTTTATTTAACTAGGCAAGTCAGTTAAGAACACATTCTTATTTTCAATGACGGCCTAGGAACAGTGGGTTAACTGCCTGTTCAGGGGCAGAACGACAGATTTGTACCTTGTCAGCTCGGGGGTTTGAACTCGCAACCTTCCGGTTACTAGTCCAACGCTCTAACCACTAGGCTACGCATGGAGCAGACTAACTATAAATCATGGAGCAGACTAACTATACATCATGGAGCAGACTAACTATACATCATGGAGCAGACTAACTATAAATCATGGAGCATACTAACTATACATCATGGAGCAGACTAACTATAAATCATGGAGCAGACTAACTATAAATCATGGAGCAGACTAACTATATGTTTTAAATATTTTTCCTGGGAGGTATGAGCTCACCAGAGAACAGACTTATAACTGTAAGATCCAGTCAGTGAATATTTAATAGCAGGATTATCATACATTTACGCCGTTGTACAAACAAGAGACACACAAGCACTCGCGCAAACACACACACACACACACACACACACACACACACACACACACACACACACACACACACACACACACACACACGTTGTCCTTACACCACCAGACTTGAGGGCTGATATCTTTGCCAGGGGACTGTCATGTTGCTTTTACACCAGACTTGACCTGTTCCGAAATGCATCCGTTGCTTTCCCACCCGACCCGATATGCATAAATAACAATTTTTTTAAACGAGACCCGTTCCAAATGGACCCGAGGACAATCAGACCTGTTCCGAAATGGCCTGTGGAAAAATAGACCCAATCTGAGAGAACCGTTCAGATCACAGAAAATGGAGAGAAACATTGGATAGTTACATTGCCTAGAACAAATAATCATAACTTTTTTTATGTTTTATTGGTTTCCTAAAACAATAATTGTCCACCTCACTAACTGCATCAGGGCAT
>NC_034190.2:84257220-84302220 GCF_002021735.2 Oncorhynchus kisutch
GAAGGTTGTGGGGATGGGATCGAGAAGGCATGTAGAAGGCTTAAGTTGTGATATCACTTTCCTGAGCATGTCTGCGTCAACCAGGGGAATATAAATCCATAGTGCCTTTGTGTGGTAGGCTCGGGCACAAATCATTAAACTTCCCATCACGTCTTGCTAGACTGATACCCAGCCTAATGATGGTTATTTTATCTCTGAAATATGTCGCAAACTCATCACATTTAGATGTGGAGGAAAGTTCACGTAGGTTTGCGGGGGATTTATCAGGCCATCAATGGTTGAGAAGAGCACTGTTTAATTATTCTGATTATTAGTGATCAAGTTAGAAAAACGAGCCTGTCTGGCATTTCTAAGGGCCTTGTTCTATATGGCAAGAAACTCTGTCAGAATATCATAATGTATCCTGAAACTTTGACTTTCTCCACTTCCGCTCTGCCTTTCTTCAACTTCTCTTTAATTGATTAGTTTCCTCCTCACCTCACCCAAGAGGCTCTCCTTTTGGATGTGGCCTTTTTCAACCTTACTGGAGATCTGGCATCAATGTTTGCCCTTCATTTGCTATTAAAGTTATCAACCCAATCCTCACGAGAGAAAGGCAGAATAGGTGACGGTGTTCATAGCAAAGGGGGTGAATACATATGCAAAGGGGGTGAATACATATACAAAGGGGGTGAATACATATACAAAGGGGGTGAATACATATGCAAAAGGGGGTGAATACATATGCAAAGGGGGTGAATACATATACAAAGGGGGTGAATACATATACAAAGGGGGTGAATACATATGCAAAGGGGGTGAATACATATGCAAAGGGGGGTGAATACATATACAAGGGGGTGAATACATATGCAAAGGGGGTGAATACATATGCAAAGGGGGTGAATACATATACAAAGGGGGTGAATACATATGCAAAGGGGGTGAATACATATACAAAGGGGGTGAATACATATGCAAAGGGGGTGATACATATGCAAAGGGGGTGAATATACATATGCAAAGGGGGGAATACATATGCAAATGGGGGAATACATATGCAAAGGGGGTGAATACATATGCAAAGGGGGGTGAATACATATACAAAGGGGGTGAATACATATACAAAGGGGGTGATACATATACAAAGGGGGTGAATACATATGCAAAGGGGGTGAATACATATGCAAAGGGGGTGAATACATATACAAAGGGGGTGAATACATATACAAAGGGGGTGAATACATATGCAAAGGGGGTGAATACATATACAAAGGGGGTGAATACATATGCAAAAGGGGTGGGTGAATACATATACAAGGGGGTGAATACATATACAAAGGGGGTGAATACATATACAAAGGGGGGTGAATACATATGCAAAGGGGGTGAATACATATACAAAGGGGGTGAATATATATGCAAAGGGGGTGAATACATATACAAAGGGGGGTGAATACATATGCAAAGGGGGTGAATACATATACAAAGGGGTGAATACATATGCAAAGGGGGTGAATACATATTACAAAGGGGGTGAATACATATACAAAGGGGGTGAATAATATACAAAAGGGGGTGAATACATATGCAAAGGGGGTGAATACATATACAAAGGGTGTGAAATACATATGCAAAGGGGGTGAATACATATACAAAGGGGGTGAATACATATACAAAGGGGGTGAATACATATAGCAAAGGGGGTGAATACATATGCAAAGGGGGTGAATACATATACAAAAGGGGGTGAATACATATGCAAAGGGGGTGAATACATATACAAAGGGGGGTGAATACATATGCAAAGGGGGTGAATACACATATACAAAGGGGGTGAATACTATGCAAGGGGGTGAATACATATACAAAGGGGGTGAATACATATACAAAAGGGGGTGAATACATATGCAAAGGGGGTGAATACATATGCAAAAGGGGGTGAATACATAGCAAAGGGGGTGAATACATATGCACAGGGGCAGTGAATACATATGCAAAGGGGGTGTGAATACATATGCAAAGGGCGTGGAATACATATGACAAAGGGGGTGAATACATAGACAAAGGAGGGGTGAATACATATGCAAAGTGGGTGAATACATATGCAAAGGGGGTGAATACATATGCAAAAGGGGGTGAATACATATACAAGGGGTGAATACATATACAAAGGGGGTGAATACATATACAAAGGGGGTGAATACATATACAAAGGGGTGAATACATATAGCAAAGGGGGTGAATACATATGCAAAGGGGGTGAATACATATACAAAGGGGGTGAATACATATACAAAGGGGGTGATATGAATACATATACAAAGCGGGTGAATACATATACAAAGGGGGGTGAATACATATGCAAAGGGGGGTGAATACATATGCAAAGGGGGTGAATACATATGCAAAGGGGGTGAATACATATACAAAGGGGGTGAATACATATACAAAGGGGGTGAATACATATGCAAAGGGGGTGAATACATATGCAAAGGGGGTGAATACATATACAAAGGGGGTGAATACATATACAAAGGGGGTGAATACATATACAAAGGGGGTGAATACATATACAAAGGGGGTGAATACATATACAAAGGGGGTGAATACATATTCAAAGGGGTGTGAATACATATACAAAGGGGGTGAATACATATACAAAGGGGGTGAATACATATGCAAAGGGGGTGAATACATATGCAAAGGGGGTGAATACATATGCAAAGGGGGTGAATACATATACAAAGGGGGTGAATACATATGCAAAGGGGGTGAATACATATACAAAGGGGGTGAATACATATACAAAGGGGGTGAATACATATGCAAAGGGGGTGAATACATATGCACGCACCACTTTTCCTTTTATTTTTTTATTTATTTTTTTAAACAAGTTATTTCTTTTTCGTTTCACTTCAACAATTTTGACTTTGTGTTTGTCTTTTTAGTTTATAATGTTTTGTAATCCATTGAAACAGGTCATTTTCTTCATTTCACTTCACCAATTTGGACAATTTATTATTTGTCCGTTACATGAAATCCAATTAAAAATCCATTTAAATTACAGGTTGTAATGCAACAAAATAGGAAAAACTCCCAAGGGGGATGAATAATTCACAAGGCGCTGTAAAGCTGTCTTCTGAGATGTGCAGCACGGCTGGGAGATGACCTCAAACGTGCCCACAGGCTGGACGGCTGGGAGAGGACCTCAAACGTGCCCACAGGCTGGACGGCTGGGAGAGGACCTCAAACGTGCCCACAGGCTGGACGGCTGGGAGACGACCTCAAACGTGCCCACAGGCTGGACGGCTGGGGGAGGACCTCAAACGTGCCCACAGGCTGGACGGCTGGGGGAGGACCTCAAACGTGCCCACAGGCTGGACGGCTGGGAGACGACCTCAAACGTGCCCACAGGCTGGACGGCTGGGGGAGGACCTCAAACGTGCCCACAGGCTGGATGGCTGGGGGAGGACCTCAAACGTGTCCACAGGCTGGACGGCTGGGAGAGGACCTCAAACGTGCCCACATGCTGGACGGCTGGGAGAGGACCTCAAACGTGCCCACAGGCTGGACGGCTGGGAGAGGATTTCAAACGTGCCCACATGCTGGACGGCTGGGAGAGGTCCTCAAACGTGCCCACAGGCTGGACGGCTGGGAGATGACCTCAAACGTGCCCACATGCTGGACGGTTGGGAGAGGACCTCAAACATGTCACATGCTGGACGGCTGGGAGAGGACCTCAAACGTGCCCACAGGCTGGACGGCTGGGAGAGGACCTCAAACGTGCCCACAGGCTGGACGGCTGGGAGAGGATTTCAAACGTGCCCACATGCTGGACGGCTGGGAGAGGACCTCAAACGTGCCCACAGGCTGGACGGCTGGGAGAGGACCTCAAACGTGCCCACAAGCTGGACGGCTGGGAGAGGACCTCAAACGTGTCCACAGTCTGGACGGCTGGTAGAGGACCTCAAACGTGTCCACAGGCTGGACTGCTGGGAGAGGACCTCAAACGTGCTACATGCTGGACGGCTGGGAGAGGACCTCAAACGTGCCCACAGGCTGGACGGCTGGGGGAGGACCTCAAACGTGCCCACAGGCTGGACCGCTGGGGGAGGACCACAAACGTGCCCACATGCTGGACGGCTGGGAGAGGACCTCAAACGTGTCCACAGTCTGGACGACTGGGAGAGGACCTCAAACATGTCACATGCTGGACGGCTGGGAGAGGACCTCAAACGTGCCCACAGGCTGCACGGCTGGTAGAGGACCTCAAACGTGTCCACAGGCTGGACGGCTGGGAGAGGACCTCAAACGTGCCCACAAGCTGGACGGCTGGGAGAGGACCTCAAACGTGCCCACAGGCTGGACGGCTGGGGGAGGACCTCAAACGTGCCCACAGGCTGGACCGCTGGGGGAGGACCACAAACGTGTCCACAGGCTGGACAGCTGGGAGAGGACCTCAAACGTGCCCACATGCTGGACGGCTGGGAGAGGACCTCAAACGTGTCCACAGTCTGGACGGCTGGGAGAGGACCTCAAACGTGCCCACAGGCTGGACGGCTGGGAGAGGACCTCAAACGTGCTACATGCTGGACGGCTGGGAGAGGACCTCAAACGTGTCCACAGGCTGGACTGCTGGGAGAGGACCTCAAACGTGCTACATGCTGGACGGCTGGGAGAGGACCTCAAACGTGCCCACATGCTGGACGGCTGGGAGAGGACCTCAAACGTGCCCACATGCTGTACGGCGGGGAGAGGAGCTCAAACGTGCCTACAGGCTGGACGGCTGGGAGATGACCTCAAACGTGCCCACAGGCTGGACGGCTGGGAGAGGACCTCAAACGTGCCCACATGCTGGACGGCTGGGAGAGGACCTCAAACGTGCCCACAGGCTGGACGGCTGGGAGAGGACCTCAAACGTGCCCACAGGCTGGACGGCTGGGAGAGGACCTCAAACGTGCCCACATGCTGGACGGCTGGGAGAGGACCTCAAACGTGCCCACAGGCTGGACGGCTGGGAGAGGACCTCAAATGTGCCCACAGGCTGGACGGCTGGGAGATGACCTCAAACGTGCCCACATGCTGGACGGCTGGGAGAGGACCTCAAACGTGCCCACAGGCTGGACGGCTGGTAGAGGACCTCAAACGTGTCCACAGGCTGGACGGCTGGGAGAGGACCTCAAACGTGCCCACATGCTGGACATGCTGGACGGCTGGGAGAGGACCTCAAACGTGCCCACATGCTGGACGGCTGGGAGAGGACCTCAAACGTGCCCACAGGCTGGACGGCTGGGAGAGGACCTCAAACGCGCCCACAGGCTGAACGGCTGGATGACTAAAGTGTTTGTGTTCAGTACTTCATTGACTCTGAGTCTTAACCTTTCTCTGTTAGTCCACAGCTTTGGATGTCTGTGTGTTTGCTAACTCTATTGATTGGCATGTCTGTATGTTAGTCCACAGCTTTGGATGTCTGTGTGTTTGCTAACTCTATTGATTGGCATGTCTGTATGTTAGTCCACAGCTTTGGATGTCTGTGTGTTTGCTAACTCTATTGATTGGCATGTCTGTATGTTAGTCCACAGCTTTGGATGTCTGTGTGTTTGCTAACTCTATTGATTGGCATGTCTGTATGTTAGTCCACAGCTTTGGATGTCTGTGTGTTTGCTAACTCTATTGATTGGCATGTCTGTATGTTAGTCCACAGCTTTGGATGTCTGTGTGTTTGCTAACTCTATTGATTGGCATGTCTGTATGTTAGTCCACAGCTTTGGATGTCTGTGTGTTTGCTAACTCTATTGATTGGCATGTCTGTATGTTAGTCCACAGCTTTGGATGTCTGTGTGTTTGCTAACTCTATTGATTGGCATGTCTGTATGTTAGTCCACAGCTTTGGATGTCTGTGTGTTTGCTAACTCTATTGATTGGCATGTCTGTATGTTAGTCCACAGCTTTGGATGTCTGTGTGTTTGCTAACTCTATTGATTGGCATGTCTGTATGTTAGTCCACAGCTTTGGATGTCTGTGTGTTTGCTAACTCTATTGATTGGCATGTCTGTATGTTAGTCCACAGCTTTGGATGTCTGTGTGTTTGCTAACTCTATTGATTGGCATGTCTGTATGTTAGTCCACAGCTTTGGATGTCTGTGTGTTTGCTAACTCTATTGATTGGCATGTCTGTATGTTAGTCCACAGCTTTGGATGTCTGTGTGTTTGCTAACTCTATTGATTGGCATGTCTGTATGTTAGTCCACAGCTTTGGATGTCTGTGTGTTTGCTAACTCTATTGATTGGCATGTCTGTATGTTAGTCCACAGCTTTGGATGTCTGTGTGTTTGCTAACTCTATTGATTGGCATGTCTGTATGTTAGTCCACAGCTTTGGATGTCTGTGTGTTTGCTAACTCTATTGATTGGCATGTCTGTATGTTAGTCCACAGCTTTGGATGTCTGTGTGTTTGCTAACTCTATTGATTGGCATGTCTGTATGTTAGTCCACAGCTTTGGATGTCTGTGTGTTTGCTAACTCTATTGATTGGCATGTCTGTATGTTAGTCCACAGCTTTGGATGTCTGTGTGTTTGCTAACTCTATTGATTGGCATGTCTGTATATGTCCATATATAAAAAGCTATATTCAATGTACAGAAGCTTTGAACTTCTGCATTGTATCTCTTTTGAAGTGAAGTGATTTGATAAATGTTTATCAATTTCCTGAAAATTAAATACCGAAATATTTCATTTACTAAAGTATTCACACACCTGAGTCAATATTTTGTAGAATGCTTTGCGATTACAGGTGTGAGGATGTTTGGGAACGTCTCTAAGAGCTTTGCACACTTGGATTGTAAGATATTTACCCATAATTATTTTTTTAATTCTTCAACCTCTCAAGTTGATTGTTGATCATTGGTAGACAGACATTTTCAAGTCTTGCCATTGATTTTCATGGTGATTTAAGTCTAAACTGTAACTAGTCCACTCAGGAATATTCTGTCATTTTGGTAGGAGCTCCAGTGTCGATGTGACATTGTGTTTTAGGTTATTGTCCTGCTGAAAGGTGAATTCATCTCCCAGTGTCTGGTGGAAAGCAGACTGAAGCAGGTTTACCTCTTGGATTTTGACTGTGCTTAACTCTCTTCCATTAATTTTTTATTTAAAAAATCTCCCTAGTCCTTGCCGATGACAAGCATTCTATAGCGGTTTCAGGGGTTGTGTGGTGGATGGACGGTATGTGCCTGCGAGGTCTCTGTGTTTTCTGGTTGCCAGGATCCCGGACAGCAATCGGAAGTATTCCAAAGAGGCTGGATCCCGGACAGCAATGGGAGGTATTCCCTAGAGGCAGGACCCCGGACAGCAATATGAAGTATTCCCTAGAGGCAGGACCACGCACAGCAATAGGAAGTATTCCCTAGAGGCAGGACCACGGACAGCAATAGGAAGTATTCCCTAGAGGCAGGACCACGGACAGCAATAGGAAGGATTCCCTAGAGGCAGGACCACAGACAGCAATAGGAAGTATTCCCTAGAGGCAGGACCACAGACAGCAATAGGAAGTATTCCCTAGAGGCAGGACCACGGACAGCAATAGGAAGTATTCCCCAGAGGCAGGGCCACGGACAGCAATAGGAAGTATTCCCCAGAGGCAGGACCACGGACAGCAATAGGAAGTTTTCCCTAGAGGCAGGACCACGGACAGCAATAGGAAGTATTCCCCAGAGGCAGGACCACGGACAGCAATAGGAAGTATTCCCCAGAGGCAGGACCACGGACAGCAATAGGAAGTATTCCTCAGAGGCAGGACCACGGACAGCTCAGGGGAAACTGCCAGACTGCAGCGGAACAGCCACACCTGTCTCCAGTTGTAATTAGAGACTAAACGGCAGACAGGTGAAACCAATCAGGGGCCTCTACTTAACAGCGCCCTTGGTTTGTTTTTTCCCCCTTTTTCCCCCTCGTGGAGAAGGTTTACCGGGAATAAGAGAACTGAAGATTTCCACACGGAGTGAACCCCGAAAAACCCAGAGTTTAGGACCTTCCACTGATGACAATGTATTTACTTTGTTTGAGTTCTGGAACACTGCCTGTACCTGAGTTCTGGAACACTGCCTGTACCTGAGTTCTGGAACACTGCCTGTACCTGAGTTCTGGAACACTGCCTGTACCTGAGTTCTGGAACCCTGCCTGTACCTGAGTTCTGGAACACTGCCTGTACCTGAGTTCTGGAACATTGCCTGTTCCTGAGTTCTGGAACACTGCCTGTACCTGAGTTCTGGAACACTGCCTGTACCTGAGTTCTGGAACACTGCCTGTACCTGAGTTCTGGAACACTGCCTGTACCTGTTAACCCTTCAGGTGGGCTGGTGGTGTGTTTTTGTATGTGTGTAAACCCTGCCTTACCAAGATCATGGCTCCGAAACTGCCACAATACCCATAACATGACGCAGCCGCCACAATGCTTAAACATATGAAGAGTGGTACTCAGTGATGTGTTGGATTTACCCCAAACATAGTCCTTTGTAATCAGGAGAAAAGTCAATGTCTTTGCCAATGTTTTTGCAGTATTACTAAAGTGCCTTGTTGCAAACAGGATGTTTTTGCATATTAATATTTTTTCGTTACAGGCTTCGTTCTTGAATACTTATTGACTAGAGATTTCAGCTTCAGATGACGTAACTTCTAAAATGTTCTACAAACAACATCCCACGTTGACAGTATGGGGTTATCGTGTGTGTGTAAATCAGTGACACAAAATGAGAGAGGGAGAAGATGTGGAGAGGGAGAGGATGTGGGAGGGGAGGGGGAGGAGAGAGGGAGAGGATGTGGGAGGGGAGGGGGAGGAGAGAGGGAGGGGAGGGGGAGGAGAGAGGGATTGAAGGGGGATGAGAGGATGTGGGAGGGGAGGAGAGTGTGAGAGGATGTGGGAGGGGAGGGGGAGGAGAGTGTGAGAGGATGTGGGAGGGGAGGGGGAGGAGAGGAGGAGAGGATGGCGAGGAGAGAAGGAGAGGATGGTGAGGGGGGAGGAGAGAAGGAGAGGATGGCGAGGGGGGAGGAGAGAAGGAGCGAGGGAGAGAAAGTGGGGGAGATGTAAAGGCAGGGAAAGGTACTGTCACCAAGGCAACAGGTTGGTGGCAGGCAGGCAGGCAGGCAGGCTCTGCTGTGTGTGTGTGTGTGTGTGTGTGTGTGTGTGTGTGTGTGTGTGCGTGCGTGCGCTTGCATGTGGTCGAGTTAAGTTGGGCTTTTTATCAATATGACTGGCTGTCAGAGAAGGTCTTCAAGAGGAAAAGAGGATCTGAGGTGTAGTATAGTTAGAAGATAGTTGTGGCCTTGAAGTGTGACCTGTTTAAGAGTTTTAATGGATTTAATTTACATACCTGCTTTCATCTGAGAGATGTGAACGGTTCTAAAATAGTAGGTTAGGATACGTCCCAAAATGGCACCCTATTCCCTACAGTGGACTACTTTTGACCCAAAAGAAGTGCACTCCATAGGGCGCCATTAGTGATGCAATGTGACTTCCACCACCCACTGATCGGTAGATCTAAGACATTCCACCTGATTTGGACCCCCCCCCAGAGTAATCACTGTTTTTTATTGTATTCATGTAACCCTTGTGATTGTTTTGATTACTGTGTCTCATGCCCCAAATCAGAGAGGAGCAAACTCATAATCAACGCCTCTTTTACCAGAAAGTAACTTTCTTCCCTCACCATTATCATCATCATCATCATCATCACAGAAAAAAATGGCACAGTTTGACAAGGTGATGAAAGGTGACTGCACTGATTGGTTAAGTTCACTACAGTTGATGGGGCCAGGGAATGTGGCAATGTCTTGCTGTCATGCTGATAAACTGCGCAGTTAGATTGACATTTTAGTCATTTAGTAGATGCTCTTGTTAAAAATGATGGAACTTCCGCAAACTTAAAATGGGGGCTGAACACACAGATTCCACATGTGTTGCCTTGTCGGTGTGTTACAGATGAAGTTGGAAGTTTACATACACCTTAGCCAAATACATTTAACCTCAGTTTTTCACAATTCCTGACATTGAATCCGAATAAACATTCCCTGTTTTAGGTCAGCTAGGATCTCTACTTTATTGTAAGAATGTGAAAAGTCAGAATAATAGTAGAGAGAATGATTTATTTCAGCTTTTATTTCTTTCATCACATTCCCAGTGGGTCAGAAGGTTACATATGCTCCATTAGTATTGTGTAGCATTGCCTTTAAACTGTTTAACTTGGGTCAAACATTACGGGTAGCCTTCCACAAGCTTCCCACAATAAGTTGGGTGAATTTTGGCCCATTCCTCCTGACAGAGCTGGTGTAACTGAGTCAGGTTTGTAGGCTTCCTTGCTCGCACACGCTTTTTCAGTTCTGCTCTCAAATTCTCTATAAGATTAAGGTCAGGGCTTTGTGATGGCCACTCCAATACCTTGACTTTGTTGTCCTTAAGCCATTTTTCCACAACTTTGGAAGTATGATTGGGGTCATTGTCCATTTGGAAGACCCATTTGCGAACAAGCTTTAACTTCCTGACTGATGTCTTGAGATGTTGCTTCAATATATCCACCTAATTTTCCTCCCACGTGATGCCATCTATTTTGTAAAGTGCAACAGTCCCTCCTGCAGCAAAGCACCCCACAACATGATGCTGCCACCCCCGTGCTTCACGGTTGGGATGGTGTTCTTCGGCTCCCCCTTTTTCCTCCAAACATAACAATGGTCATTATGGCCAAACAGTTCTATTTTTGTTTCATCAGACCTGAGGACATTTCTCCAAAAAGTATGATCTTTGACCCCCTGTGCAGTTGCAAACAGCAGTCTGGCTTTTTATGGAGGTTTTGGAGCAGTGGCTTCTTCCTTGCTGAGCGGCCTTTCAGGTTATGTCGATATAGGACTCGTTTTACTGTGGCTATAGATACTTTTGTACCTGTTTCCTCCTGCATCTTCATAAGATCCTTTGCTGCTGTTCTGGGATTGATTTGCACTTTTCGCACCAAAGTAAGTTCATCTCTAGGAGACAGAACGTGTCTCCTTCCTGAGCGGTATGACGGCTGCGTGGTGTTTATACTTGCGTACTATTGTTTTTACAGATGAACGAGGTACCTTCAGGCATTTGGAAATTGCTCCCAAGAATGAACTAGACTTGTGTAGGTCTGCAATTTTCTTCTGATGTCTTGGCTGATTTCTTTTGATTTTCCCATGATGCCAAGTAAAGAGGCACTGAGTTTGAAGGTAGGCCTTGAAATATATCCACAGGTACACCTCCAATTGACTCAAATTATGTCATTTAGCCAAACAGAAGCTTCTAATTTTATGGAATTTTCCAAGCTGTTTAAAGGCACAGTCAACTTAGTGTATGTAAACCTCTGACCCACTGGAATTGTGATACAGTGAATTATAAGTGAAATAATCTGTATTTAAACAATTGTTGGAAAAATGACTTGTGTCATGCACAAAGTAGATGTCCTAACCAACTTGCCAAAACTATAGTTTGTTCACAAGAAATTTATGGAGTGGTTGAAAAACGAGTTTTAACGACTTCAACCTAAGTGTATGTAAACTTCCATCTCCCACTGTATGTTTGGGTATCGCACCCTGGCAGTTACTGTTGTTTGTACATCTTGAGACATGGTAGAGACAACATAGCGACTACCACTTCCTTAAATTTGTCAGAATGTATATAATTGTAAATGAATCAAGAAATCTGTCTTTTATTTTTATGTGTTTGCTGAGGACATCTTAGTCGCACAATTTTACATCTACAGATGTATGATCTTAATTTGACCCAGTGTTCTACAACAGGAAATACATTTTTCAGCAACAGGAAATGTGAATTATTATGTGGATTATAATTCATTAGCATTTTTGTAGGGGTTGATACATTTTTCATCATAAGAGAAAATCATGTCTGAAATTTCAAAGTGGAAATTAGAAACTTCAGAAGCTTTTTAAACCTCAAATACACTATACTTTGAAAAAGTCCTGCATTGCAGTAAAGTTCTCCTGCAACATGGCGATTAACTTAAGATCCTACATCTATACGTTGAATTTTTATTTTTTTAAGTCAGTACACTGCAGACAGTATGGACTCAGCTGCAGCTGGCTGAGCTCAGGACTGATTCAGTGCACTGCAGACAGTATAGAGTCAGCTGCAGCTGGCTGAGCTCAGGACTGATTCAGTACACTGCAGACAGTATGGACTCAGCTGCAGCTGGCTGAGCTCAGGACTGATTCAGTACACTGCAGACAGTATAGAGTCAGCTGCAGCTGGCTGAGCTCAGGACTGATTCAGTGCACTGCAGACTGTATAGAGTCAGCTGCAGCTGGCTGAGCTCAGGACTGATTCAGTACACTGCAGACAGTATAGAGTCAGCTGCAGCTGGCTGAGCTCAGGACTGATTCAGTGCACTGCAGACTGTATAGAGTCAGCTGCAGCTGGCTGAGCTCAGGACTGATTCAGTACACTGCAGACAGTATAGAGTCAGCTGCAGCTGGCTGAGCTCAGGACTGATTCAGTACACTGCAGACAGTATAGAGTCAGCTGCAGCTGGCTGAGCTCAGGACTGATTCAGTACACTGCAGACAGTATAGAGTCAGCTGCAGCTGGCTGAGCTCAGGACTGATTCAGTACACTGCAGACAGTATAGAGTCAGCTGCAGCTGGCTGAGCTCAGGACTGATTCAGTACACTGCAGACAGTATAGAGTCAGCTGCAGCTGGCTGAGCTCAGGACTGATTCAGTGCACTGCAGACAGTATGGACTCAGCTGCAGCTGGCTGAGCTCAGGACTGATTCAGTACACTGCAGACAGTATAGAGTCAGCTGCAGCTGGCTGAGCTCAGGACTGATTCAGTACACTGCAGACAGTATGGACTCAGCTGCAGCTGGCTGAGCTCAGGACTGATTCAGTACAGAACAGGTCACGTCAGGTCACAGGGTTTTTAGAATTTAGGAATGTTGAATATAGTGGCAGTTGGGATGTCACGGGCACATCGTCTCAATTCACCGTTTTGGTTGTTGTTGTTCTGACATAGTCATATTCGCAGGGGGGTTTACAAGTAGGCCGTCATTGTAAAATAAGAATTAGTTCTTAACTGACTTGCCTAGTTAAATAAAGGTTCAATAAAAATAACATTAAAGTGTATGTCGCTAACTACCTTGTTTAAAATGTCAACAATACTGTCACAACAGCATAACATTTGAGTAGCACTTGATGTACATCATCATCAATATTGGGTCTAGTTGGCTGATGCACGCAGCAGAGAGAGACAGAGAGACATAGAGAGGAGTGGCTGATAAAGCGCAGCAGAGAGACACAGAGAGACATAGTGAGGAATGGCTGATACACGCAGCAGAGAGACACAGAGAGACATAGAGAGGAGTGGCTGATAAGTGCAGCAGAGAGACACAGAGAGACACAGAGAGACACAGAGAGGAGTGGTTGATAAGTACAGCAGAGAGACACAGAGAGACACAGAGAGACACAGAGAGGAGTGGTTGATAAGTACAGCAAAGAGACACAGAGAGGAGTGGTTGATAAGTACAGCAAAGAGACACAGAGAGGAGTGGTTGATAAGTACAGCAGAGAGACACAGAGAGGAGTGGTTGATAAGTGCAGCAGAGAGACAGAGAGGAGTGGTTGATAAGTACAGCAGAGAGACACAGAGAGGAGTGGTTGATAAGTACAGCAGAGAGACAGAGAGGAGTGGTTGATAAGTGCAGCAGAGAGACACAGAGAGGAGTGGTTGATAAGTGCAACAGAGAGACACAGAGAGGAGTGGTTGATAAGTGCAGCAGAGAGACACAGAGAGACACAGAGAGGAGTGGTTGATAAGTGCAGCAGAGAGACACAGAGAGACACAGAGAGATACAGAGAGGAGTGGTTGATAAGTACAGCAGAGAGACACAGAGAGACACAGAGAGACACAGAGAGGAGTGGTTGATAAGTACAGCAAAGAGACACAGAGAGACACAGAGAGGAGTGGTTGCATCTAGGACCCTCCGACCCTTCTGCATCCGTTCTTCAGTCAGGAGATGCACTTGTGTCAGGGCAGCAACAACATTGCATTCCAGGTGTAGCCAGTTGAGAGGATGCCAAGAGTGTGCAAAGCTGTCATCAAAGAAAGTAGCATCCAGTCTGCATCCCTCTCTGCATCCCACTGTTGACTTGCTTATGAAGCCAAGCAGGGTTGGTCCCAAGATGGGATATCAGATGCTGCTGGAAGTGGTGATGGAGGGACAACTCTTTCCTCTGGTCTAAAAAATATCAAAATTCCCCAGGGCAGTGATTGGGGACATTGCCGTCACAGAGAGTCAGGACACCCATTTAACGTCCCATCCGAAAGACGGCACCCTACACAGGATGGGATGTTAAATGTGTGTCCTGACTCACTCTGAGGTCATTAAAGATCCCATGGCACTTACTGTAAGAGTAGGGGTGTTAACCCTTGTCGTGGAAATGTCCTCTATTTACCAAATCATGGGAGCAAACCACACACACGTCAGAGTTAGTTATAAAAGTCCATCTTTAATTTTATGAGCTCTATCACAATCCTATGACTCTCAGATAAATTCAGTGTCTCCCCCTGAATTCTCCATATCAACAGGCATATATCAAATTGTCATTTAGATACAACCAACTCAAAATACAACCTCCTGGACAAACTCACGGAGAGGAGAATGAGGCTATAGGTTAAGATAGAAACAACATTAGAGGGAGCATAGAATGATTCCAGACACTGCCACCCTCCTTTCTCCACTGGGAAAAAGGTAAGGAGTGAAAGATATGTTTACACATGATGACACTTTGACCTCTCCCCTCTCAGCGGCCCATGCAACTTAGTTTTGACATAGAACAGATAACTGCAACCTCGCCACAGTATTATAGAAAAATACCATTCTGATGAGAAGTAACTTACACACATTAGATGAATATAAAACATCTAACATATGTTACCAACAAATTCTGATCCTTCCACGACACCCCGGTGTCCTGGCTAAATTCCCAATCTGGCCCTGATACCATCACGGTCACCTACTCCTCCCCAGCTAACAATTGGCTCATTCATCTCCTTGCCCCTGTAACTATTCCCCAGCTTGTTGCTGTAAATGAGAATGTGTTCTCAGTCAACTGACCTTTGAAAATGAATAAATAAAAATAAATGAGAATGTGTTTAAAAATGAATAAAAAGGCAGAGGGGGGCTGCTTTGAAGAATCTCAAATATAAAATATGTTTTGATTTGTTTAATACTTTTTTTGTGGTGTACATGATTCCATGTGTGTTATTTCATCATTTGGATGTCTTCACACAATGTAGAAAATTGTTTTTAAAAAATAAGAAAAACCCTATGAATGAGTAGGTGTTCTAAAACTTTGACCCGGTAGTGTAATTTATAAGCTAGAAATCTTGACAGTTGGTGCCGTCATCAAATCAAAAGCTTACGTCAGCTGTTATCTCAAAGTGCTGTACAGAAACCCAGCCAAAAACCCATAAAACAGCAAGCAATGCAGGTGTAGAAGCACGGTGGCTAGGAAAAACTCCCTTGAAAAGGCCCAAACCTGGTTCTTCTCTAGGTTTCGTCCTATGAGGGGTGGCTGTGCCGGGTAGAGATCATCACAGAAGTGTGCCAGGCTATCTGGCATGTCCTGAAGAACGATTTGTGTTGTTTATGTCACCATGGCATAATGATGTCAGTCTGGTACCAACCATAACCATTAGATTACCTAAATACATGTGACTATAATACACATGATGTGAAAATTATACAAGTGAAACGGATGTGAAACGGCTAGCTTAGTTAGCGGCGGTGCTGGTCTAACGGATGTGAAACGGCTAGCTTAGTTAGCGGCGGTGCTAGTCTAACGGATGTGAAACGGCTAGCTTAGTTAGCGGCGGTGCTGGTCTAACGGATGTGAAACGGCTAGCTTAGTTAGCGGCGGTGCTGGTCTAACGGATGTGAAACGGCTAGCTTAGTTAGCGGCGGTGCACGCTAAATAGCGTTTCAATCGGTGACTTTCACTCGCTCTGAGACCTTGAAGTAGTAGTTCCCCTTGCTCTGCAAGGGCCGTGGCTTTTGTGGAGCGATGGGTAACGATGCTTCGAGGGTGACTGTTGTTGATGTGTGCAGAGGGTCCCTGGTTCACGCCCGGGTATGGGCGAGGAGACGGTCTAAAGTTATACTGTTATACAAGCATAGACGTTGTAATGATATACCTCACATAAAAGTGATCTGGCATCCCAATAAGAGGATGGCCTAGACTGAAATACATGAAATCGCCTGAACAGTAGAGTAGACCACTTTTGCAGCTTCAAAATGACTGACACGTTGTCATTTCTTAATGAGTGACAGTAACGTTACAAAAGTTCTTATACATGTGTATTAACTTTTTCCTGTTCAATACTAAGGGTGTAACGATAACGTTGGGAGTCAGGAAGCAGGAAGTGAGTTTAATAATAATAATAATAATAACCAACATAGAGTGACACAAAACAAGAGGGTATCAGGACCAATACTGTCTGAAGAGTGATGCTAGGGAGCGCTAGATAAAAGAGGGAATAATCAGGGACTCCAAGTATGCCTCTTGTGACTAATGAGGATTGCCAAGTGTGCGTATTGATGGTTGCCAGTTGTGACTAATTCCGCCTGCCATATGAGTTCTGTTATACTCACAGACATCATTCAAACAGTTTTAGAAAATTCAGAGTGTTTTCCATCCAAATCTACTAATTATATGCATATTCTAGCTTTTTTTCTAGTTTACTCTGGGCACCTTATTATCCAAGCTACTCAATACTGCCCCCCAGTCACCAAGAAGTAAAACTGCGCCATTGTAACACAGCTTTTGCTCTCCTGCACCTGACTTCTCTGAAGCCACTACGCACCCCTTACAGAATTCCGGCCCAAACCTATGGAGTCAGCAGGAGCAGGTACCCCGGGTATAAGGGTGGAGGAGGAGCTCCACCATCTTGGCACCGCCATGGACCACGTTGTCCAGACAATGGAGCTGGGAGGGGCGATGCGCAGGGAGGCCGGAGGGGGTTCCAGCTCATGCACCATCTGTGGCCGCAGTGGTCACACTACCTGTCGGTGCCGGGTTGGTTCCTCTGGGGATCGAGGCAGCAGGCAGGGCGCTCTGGCGTCACCCCAGGTGAGTCAACACCATTCTCACTCAAAGCCATCTGTTGCACATATGTTTTTATATGTCGCTTTTCCTGAGTTTTCCCCGCATTCCCAGCATAAGGCTCTTGTCTGGCTGGGAATTTTATAGATAGATCGTTAGTTCCCGTGGCTGTGCCTTTCCCGGTACATGCTCTGGATAGTCGACCATTAGGGTCCGGGCTAATCAGGGACCATCTCCCTGGCCATTCAGACACAGGGGGTCACGAGGAGAGAAGCAGTCTCTTCCTCATTGACTCTCCTGCGTTTCCCGTGGTACGAGGCCTATCCTGCTTGACTCGTCATAACCCCATCATTTCCTGGCAACAGAGGGCTCTCACGGGGTGGTCGCGAGAGTGCTCAGGGAGGTGTGTAGGGGTTTCCGTTGGTGCTACTATGGTGGAAAGTAAATCACCACCCCATCGACAGGGAGATTGTACGATAAATCTCCTGGTAGACGCTCCACTTCCCAGAAGTCACGTCTATCCCCGGTCGCAAGCGGAGACTGCGGCTATGGAGACATATGTGTCTGAATCCCTGCGTCAGAGGTACATTCGGTCCTCCACTTCACCCGCCTCCTCGAGTTTATTTTTTTGTGAAGAAGAAGGATGGAGGTCTGTTGACTATCGAGGTCTTAATGAAATCACCGTGAGGTTCAGTTACCAGCTACCTCTTTTTGCCACAGCGATTGAGTCAATGCATGGGGCGCGCTTCTTCACTAAACTGATCTCAGTATTGCGTACAACCTGGTGCGTATTTGGGAGGGAGACAAGTGGAAGATGGCGTTTAGTACCACCTCAGGGCATTATGAGTACCTCGTCATGCCGCACGGGTTGATGAATGCTCCATCAGTCTTCCAATCGTTTGTGGATGAGATTCTCAGGGTCTTGTGAGATTGTTTTTTGTTACGTGTCTATTTTGACTCGCTATACTGGTATGCGTTTATTCCGTGTTTAATTTCACGAGGTATGTTTATTTGTTTGTACATAATTATTGTGACTGTTTGCGCATTTGTCACTTTCTGAGATCTGTATTCAGATCGTTTTAAAAATAAGTCATTAAAGTCATTTTTGGGATCCTTATTCAAACAGTCAACTCCATAGTATTATTTTGCCCCCCCCCCCGCACCCAACAAAACGTTCTACAAAGCACAGTTAAAACTATAGTTGTCCCAGGTCTGACACACACATAGACACACCTGTTACGTCAAGGGAACAAAGGATATGGAACAGGTGTCCACATGAATAACAGATCACATTGATGTCTGAAGGACGGCACATTGACACATTTAGCAGCAGTGTAAATGAAAGAGTTGAGGACATTTAGCAGAAGTCTGACTGAACAAGTTGAAGACATTTAGCAGACGTCTCACTGAACAAGTTGAGGACATTTAGCAGAAGTCTGACTGAACAAGTTGAAGACATTTAGCAGACGTCTCACTGAACAAGTTGAGGACATTTAGCAGCAGTCTGACTGAACAAGTCGAAGACATTTAGCAGAAGTCTGACTGAACAAGTTGAAGACATTTAGCAGAAGTCTCACTGAACAAGTTGAATAAATTTAGCAGCAGTCTGACTGAACAAGTTGAAGACATTTAGCAGAAGTCTCACTGAACAAGTTGAAGACATTTAGCAGAAGTCTCACTGAACAAGGTGAAGACATTTAGCAGCAGTCTGACTGAACAAGTTGAAGACATTTAGCAGCAGTCTGACTGAACAAGTTGAAGACATTTAGCAGCAGTCTGACTGAACAAGTTGAAGACATTTAGCAGCAGTCTGACTGAACAAGTTGAAGACATTTAGCAGCAGTCTGACTGAACAAGTTGAAGACATTTAGCAGCAGTCTGACTGAACAAGTTGAAGACATTTAGCAGCAGTCCTACTGAACAAGTCGAGGACATTTAGCAGAAGTCTGACTGAACAAGTTGAGGACATTTAGCAGAAGTCTGACTGAACAAGTTGAAGACATTTAGCAGAAGTCTGACTGAACAAGTTGAAGACATTTAGCAGCAGTCTGACTGAACAAGTTGAAGACATTTAGCAGCAGTCCTACTGAACAAGTCGAGGACATTTAGCAGAAGTCTGACTGAACAAGTTGAAGACATTTAGCAGCAGTCTGACCGAACAAGTTGAAGACATTTAGCAGCAGTCTGACTGAACAAGTTGAAGACATTTAGCAGCAGTCTGACTGAACAAGTTGAAGACATTTAGCAGCAGTCTGACTGAACAAGTTGAAGACATTTAGCAGCAGTCTGACTGAACAAGTTGAAGACATTTAGCAGAAGTCTGACTGAACAAGTTGAAGACATTTAGCAGCAGTCTGACTGAACAAGTTGAAGACATTTAGCAGAAGTCTGACTGAACAAGTTGAAGACATTTAGCAGCAGTCTGACTGAACAAGTTGAAGACATTTAGCAGCAGTCTGACTGAACAAGTTGAAGACATTTAGCAGCAGTCTGACTGAACAAGTTGAAGACATTTAGCAGCAGTCTGACTGAACAAGTTGAAGACATTTAGCAGCAGTCTGACTGAACAAGTTGAAGACATTTAGCAGCAGTCTGACTGAACAAGTTGAAGACATTTAGCAGCAGTCTGACTGAAAGAGTTAAAGACTTTTAGCAGCAGCGAAGTGTTAAGCTGAATTTTAATACAAACAACTTGGGATGAAAGTCACATCTCCCCACACCTATGAATTTTTGCACAACTGGGCCAACACGTAATTTAGACCGAAGCAGTGAATGGTCCCCCGTAGCGCAGTCTAATAGCTCCCACTCACCTGTTGCATATAACATAGCCGCTGGAGATAAAGCGTCCAAGCAGGTGGCCTCATGAATAACAGAACACATTGATGTTTGAAGAAAGACACATTGCCAATGTTTTCAGTGTGGCTGAAAAGTGTGAATGTTAGCTTAAACGTTGTTATAGCATGTGAATGTTAGCTTTAAAGTTGTTATAGCATGTGAATGTTAGCTTTAAAGTTGTTATAGCATGTGAATGTTAGCTTTAAAGTTGTTATAGCCTGTGAATGTTAGCTTTAAAGTTGCATACCTTCTCACGTCCTCTTTCCCAAAGGTATATTGTATGTCAAGGCTAAGGATGTTTTCTCTATAAGGTCATGTATGTATGTTTATGACCCGAGCGTGGCAGTAATGCATGTCCACGCATGCTAAACAAGAAAGACAAATGGACTTTGTGTGTTCCTTGTCTGACTGAAAGTGTGAGGTTTAAAAGGTTATGTAATTTGAGTGTTTGCTTCAAAGCCCTTTATAATATATAGAAACATTAGCAATGTTTCCATTGTGAGTACTGAGGGTAAAGAGTTTAACAGTCCATTTAACAGTGGGAGTGTTATAGGGCTGAAGAGTGTGACAATTTTAGAAACTAAGTACACAAACTGTCACTTCGGATCAAGGCTGAATCTCTGCCAAAACGAGCAAATGAGACGAAGAATTGACAAATCTGTCAGCAGCAGACCATATACCGCCAATCTTGGAAAATAGAGCAGCTCATTCTTAGAGAGCTAATTCATTGACATACTGATTTCATCACGTAGAATATATTTTTAGTTGAAAACACAATTTGTAAGTGATGAGTTGTGAACATGAAGGAATCATCTGTCGTGTAAACACATTCTCAAACGTGTAACTTAATATTGGTGAGCAATAATTGCATCTGTACACGTCAATTTTCGTTCGCTCAGACTTTTGGGAGTGCTTAGCGCCCTACCGATTTGTAGATGTGCAAACGGTGATTTCCAGAGAGAGAGATCTTGGAGGTGGGACATGTTTCTTGTCATCAATCTGTCACACCCTGACCATAGTTTGCTTTGTATGTTTCTATGTTTTGGTTGGTCAGGGTGTGATCTGGTTGGGCATTCTATGCTGGATGTCTTGTTTGTCTATTTCTATGTCTGGCCTGATATGGTTCTAAATCAGAGGCAGGTGTTAGTCATTGTCTCTGATTGGGAACCATATTTAGGTAGCCTGGGTTTCACTGTGTGTTTGTGGGTGATTGTTCCTGTCTTTGTGTTTGCACCAGATAGGGCTGTTTTGAGTTCTCACGTTTATTGTTTTCATTAGTTTATTCATGAATAGTTTTTTCTTCATTAAACAAACATGAATCATCATCACGCCGCATTTTGGTCCGCCTCTCCTTCAACTAAAGAGAACCGTTGCACAATCAGATGAGGTTTTCATAGACCAGTATACTCTGGTGGGTTGGTGAAAGCTCACATAGGCAGTGTTGCATGGCGCAACCACCTGTCAATCACGACGTGCGTTGCCAGGTTACCACTTGCACAATGTCCACCAAAGAGGCCAAGCTGTTAGCTGTCATGGCGGGTAAGTTTAAATGTCTTTCTTTTATGACTAGGTAGCAAGCTTCTTTTTTGTTTGTAATACAAAGCTATTTTGGAAGCTATTGTCCAAGTCATTGTTATGAGGAGTTTGTAACTCTAAAGTTGTAGTCTGATTCTAGCTACCAAAATCGATTAGGTAAAGTTATTTTTCTAACTGTTTTTAAGCTAGTTAGCTAGCTAGCTTGATTATCTATAGAGCCATAGCCAGCTAGCATGATTATCTATAGAGCTATAGCTAGCTAGCTTGAT
The DNA here is from genome assembly GCF_002021735.2 of Oncorhynchus kisutch. Taxonomy (NCBI): domain Eukaryota; kingdom Metazoa; phylum Chordata; class Actinopteri; order Salmoniformes; family Salmonidae; genus Oncorhynchus; species Oncorhynchus kisutch. The sequence goes on from NC_034190.2 coordinate 84,278,967, forward strand.
TCTCTATAGAGCCCTAGCACCACACTGCCAGTTCTCTGACCTCCCTATAGGCCTACCACTGTTGTGTCGTCAGCAAACTTAATGATGGTGTTGGAGTCGTGTTTGGCCACGCAGTTGTGGGTGAACGGGGAATACAGGAGGGGACTAAGTACACACCCCTGAGGGGCCCCAGTGTTGAGGATCAGCATGGCAGACGTGTTGTTGCCTACCCTTACCACCTGGGGGCGGCCTGTCAGGAAGTCCAGGATCCAGTTGCAGAGGGAAGTGTTTAGTCCCAGAGTTCTTAGCTTAGTGATGAGCTTCATGGGAACTATGGTGTTGAACTCTGAGCTGTAGTCAATGAACAAATTCTCACATGGGTGTTCCTTTAGTCCAGGTGAGAAAGGGCAGTGTGGAGGGCGATTGAGATTGCGTCATCTGTGGATCTGTTGGGGCGGTATGCAAATTGGAGTGGGTCTGAGGTGTCTGGGAGGATGCTGTTGATTTGAGCCATGACCAGCCTTTCAAAGCACTTCATGGCTAACGTCGTGAGTGCCGCGGGCGGTAATCATTTAGGCAGGTTACCTTCGCTTCCTTGGGCACAGGGACTATGGTAGTCTGCCTGAAACATGTAGGAATTACAGACTCGTTCAGGGAGAGGTTGAAATGTCAGTGAAAACACTTGACAGTTGGTCTGCGTACACGTCATGGTAATCTGTCATGGTAATCTGCCCAGCTGCTTTGTGAATGTTGACCTGTTTTGTTGACATCGGCTAATGAGAGCGTTATCACAGTCATTCAAAACAGCTGGTACTCTTGTGCATGGTTCAGTGTTGCTTGCCAAGAAGCGAGCATAAAAGGCATTTAGCTAGTCTGGAAGCTCGAGTCACTGGGCAGCTCGCGTCTGGTTTTCCTTTTTTTCCTTCTGGTTGGGATATGTACGTACAGTCACTGTGGGGGGGACGTATTGATGAAGCGGATGACTGAGGTGGTGTACTCCTCAATGCCAGTCTGTGCTTGCTAAACAGTACTGTAGTGTAGCATCTGTGTCATCTGACCACTTCTGTATTGAGCGAATCACTGGAACTTCCTGCTTTCATTTTTGCTTGTAAAGCAGGAACCAGGAGGATAGAATTATGGTCAGATTTGCCAAATGGAGGGCGGGGGAGAGCTTTGTATGCATCTCTGTGTGTTTAGGATTGTTTTTCTCTGGTTGCACTTGACATGCAGGAAAAAAATTCGTAAAACTGATTTAAGTTTGCTGGCATTAAAGTCCCCCGGCCTCTAGGAGTGCCGCTTCTGGGCGAGCATTTTCTTCTTTCTTATGGCCTTATAGAGTTGGTTGAGACCAGTACCAGTTTCGTTCTGTGGTAACAGACAGCTACGAATAATACAGATGAGAGCTCTCTTGGTAGTGTGGTCTATAGCTTATCATAAGGTACTCTACCTCAGGCGAGTAATACCTCAAGACTTCTTTAGTCTTAGACATCGCGCACCAGCTGTTATTGACAAATAGACACACACCCCAACCCCTTGTCTCACCAGAGGTAGCGTCTCTGTTTCCATGCCCCTGCAGAACAATCTCTAGCTCTATATTGTCCATATCTTCGTTCAGCCCCGTTTTGGTGAAACATAAGATGTTACATAATTAATGTCTCGTTGGTAGGATAATCTTAATTGTAGGTCACAAAATTTATTTTACAATGATTGCACGTTAGCAAGTAGATCGGATGGCAGTGGGAGTTTACTTGCTTGCCTACGGATTCTCAGAAGGCTGCCCAATCTGGGGCCCCTTTCCTGCGTCTTTTCTTCAGACAAAAACCTTCAGACAAAAACCGTGGATCTGGGCCTGTTCCAGTGAAAGCAGGATATCCTTCTCGTTGGACTTCTTCCAGTCCGCGTTGAGTAATCGCTGTTCTGATGTCCAGAAGTTATTTTCGTTCATAAGAGACGGTTGCAGCAACAATCATGTACACAATAAGTAAAACTATTTGCTACACAAAATGCAAAAAAATGAACAAAATAGCACAATTATATCTTAAAGTAGGAGGACTGTCGTTTCTCTTTGCTTATTTGAGCTGTTCTTGCCATAATACGGACTTGGACTTTTACCAAATAGGGCTATCTTCTGTATACCTCCCATACCTTGTCACAACACAACTGATTGGCTCAAATGCGTTAAGAAGGAAAGACATTTCACAAATGAACTTTTAAGAATGCAAACCTTTCCAGGTGACTACCTCATGAAGCTGGTTGAGAGAATGCAAAGAGTGCACAAAGCTGTCAAGGCAAAGGGTGGCTATTTGAAGAATCTCAAGTAAAAACAATGGATTTGTTTAACACTTTATTGGTTACTACATGATACCATGTGTATTATTTCATAGTTTGGATGTCTTCACTATTATTCTACAATGTAGAAAATAGTAAAAATAAAGACAAACCCTTGAATGAGTAGTTGTTCTGAAACTTTTGACCGGTAGTGTAGAAGATGATTTATTTTTGTCACCGTTCCTCTCTAGGTTGCAATCCCCTCCCAGTTATATGGGGTCAGCTCAGGCCTCTGTTAGCTCCACAACACCCTGGGGGATGTGAAGATCATCCAGAACTCCCTGGCAGAAGTCAACAATGACTGGAGGCAAAGCATCAACACCATTGAGAACCTGACGGAAGTAAAATATGCTGATATGTAACACAGTGTCATGATGTTGGCCTGTGGGTAAGGTTTATGACCCCCATTCCCCCATAAATACCTTTCTCCCTTCCCTCTCTCTTGACTCTACAGAGGGACTCTTGAATAGCCTTTGTTAAACAGAGATTCTGGGAACATCAGAAGGTGGGTGGAAATTAACCATATTTTTGTAATCCAACCAGTTGAACATATGCGGTGGTACTTAATGAATATGATGTCAGTTCGGTTGTCATCTGAGACATTCTCATCAATGATAGGGTGACAAACGGTACAGTGGAAAGTTTACACATTATAATTATCAGATTCACATGGAATTGTTGTGCAATTTAAATGTTTGAATATGAAATTATTTGGGAGGGAATGAAATGTGATTTTTATCTTCTAAAAATGTGAGAATTGGGTTTTCATGAGTGAATTAGGCCCGACTCAGTGGCCCGCCCACGTGAAGAGACATTGGTTATTAACTATGAAACACGCCCTCCTCTCCCTTCCTATATAAAGCCTTGACGACAATAACTTTCTGTTCCGGGTACATTAGGAGGACGATCCGATGTCAGAAGCGTTCAGATAAGAACTACAGAACGAAGCCACCTCAGTGTGAGCTTTGGTTGCGAATGGTATGAACTTTATTATTCACTACAGAAGTTATACCTCCTAGCCGTTGCGTTAGCAACAGCAGCTGCAAACGTGGGCTAGGAAAGAACAGACAGAGGAGCCCGTCTACCACACAATGACGTTACTACAACGTATCCAATTTACCACCAGAGACATTCTTCCGAGGACAGGAAAATCTCTGTTGGCCAACACAACCAGCATCTACTGAAGTGCAGCTCAGAGTAAATATTTATTGCATTTTCCTTTTCAAAATGGGCGGTAATTTAGAATGCATGATTCTGTATTTTATAATAGAGTAGCTGCCTAGATAGAGAGAGAGACATAGCTGGCCCGATAGAGACATAGCTTCTCCCTTTGTTCCTCAGTCTTCCCGCTCTTTCATTCAAAACCCCACTCCCTTTCTTTGTGTAACCAGCTGTCATATCTTCAAGGGATGATTCAAGGTATGATTCATTCTGTGTAAATGTAATTCTGTGTGACTAGTTAAATAATTGCATCAGGATTCTGTGGTATGGTACAGTGCATGACGTCATTGTATTTTACGATCAGCCATAGTTGCCGTCAATGCCGTTAATGCTCTTTGAAACCACCAGGGGGCGTCTTTACGATGCTTGCTTACTTTATGAAGCTCGCTTACTTTCCCATAATCCTACAGATGCGGGGCCATAACAAGTTAATACATTTTTGTTTACGTGAAGCAACCATAGCCTCAGCGACTATAGCGCAAAGAAATACATATTTTAAAACATACATTGTAAAATACACATTTCAGTTAATTTAGGAACAGGTGGGTTCAAGGTTTTTATTGAAATGACATGGAGCTGTAGAACTTAGAGTCCTGTTTACTGTAGCTGTCTTAACATAACTCACATATTGGCCTAAAGGCCTACTTCAATATGTATATATATATATATCTCAATTAACCGTTTATGCATGTCTTCACCCCAGACAACACAAATACTCCTCGCCATGTAATTTAGTATGGAGAGCATTTTCACATTGGCAAGATGTCGCCGAGACATCGGCATTAGATCACATTTGCCCTTCAGCCACTGTTTGGATGATGCATTTCAAAGCTGCTAAATTATACTGGCACCAATAAAGAGAAATATATATATATGATTTACATTTTAGTCATTTAACAGACGAGCGAGTACATACATTAAATAGTTTTTTTTATTCTCCATACTTGTGCCTTGTAGGAATCAAACCCACAACCCCGGTGTTGTAAGCGTCTGTCATAGTTGAAGTGTGCCTATGATGAAAATTACAGGCCTCTCATCTTTTTAAGTGGGAGAACTTGCACAATTGGTGGCTGACTAAATACTTTTTTGCCCTACTGTAGGGCCTGGTGTTTTGGTTAATCCGGTCACATGACCTGGTTTTTAACCTTTAATATCTGCGCACCTAGTTCAAGCCACTGTCAGCATTTTATTTTTTATAGTATGATTATGGCTTCTACCCTAATTGGAGTTGAGTAACTGTGTTATAATATCAAAACTAGAACAACAAGGAACTACTACTGGATAGTCACACGGGAGACTTCTTCATATGATATGGCTAGCCACCACTAATGCTTACAACTAGGAAAGCATTAAGGCAGTTTCGCTAAGCAACATTTTTGAAGAAAAGGCAAAGGAAAAAGCAGAAAGGCAAGGGGTCGACATGAAGGGTAAAATTATACATTCACTTTTTTTTTGAGTGGTGAGGGGCTGTTGGTGGCCGACTTAGTGACCTTGTGGTTGGAGTGTCCGCCCTAAGATTGGAAGGTTTGATATTCAATCCCCGTCTGAGTTAAACAAAGACTGTAAAAATGGGACCAAATGTGTCTCTAGCTAGCTACCTCTGGTTCCATAATAGACTATAGCTCAGCTTTCAACACTATAGTACCCTCCAAGCTCATCATTAGGCTTGGGGCCCTGGGTCTGAACCCTTCCCTTTGCAACTGGTGCCTGGACTTCCTGACGGGTCGCCCAAAGGTGGTGAAGGTAGGAAACAACTCCTCTCTCCGCTGATCCTCAACACTGGGGTCCCACAAGGGTGCGTGCTCAGCCCCATCCTGTACTCCCTGTTCAACCATGACTGCATGGCCAATCACGCCTCCAACTCAATCATCAAGTTTGTAGACGAGACAACGATGATGAGACAGCCTACAGGGAGGAGGTGAAAGAAAACAACCTCTCACTCAGCCTGGAAAACAATCTCTTACTCAACGTCAACAGAACAAAGGAGATGATAGTTGACTTCAGGAACCAGCAGATGTTGCACCCCCGTATCCACATTGATTGGACTGCAGTGGAGAAGGTGGAAAGCCTCAAGTTCCTTGGCATACACATCACTGACAAACTGAAACAGACAGTGTGGTGAAGAAGGCGCAGCAGAGCCTCTTCAACTTCAGGAGGCTAAAGAGATTTGGCTTGTCACCTAAAACCCCCACAAATTTTTACAGATGCACAATTGAAAGCATCCTGTTGGCTGTATCACAGCCTGGTACGGCAACTGCCCAACGCATTACAACGCATCACCGGGGGCAAAATACCCACCATCCAGGACACCTACACCACCCGATGTCACAGGAAGGCCAAAAAGATCATCAAGATCATCAACCACCCGAGCCACTGCCTGTTCACCCCATTATCATCCAGAAGGCGAGGTCTGTACAGGTGCATCAAAGCTGGGACCAAGAGACTGAAAAACAGCTTCTATCAGACTGTTAAACAGCCACCACTAGGACATTAGAGGCTGCTGCCTTTGGACATAGACTAGGAATCACTGGCCACTTTAAGGAATGGAAGACTAGTCACTTTCATAATGTTTACATATCTGGCATTACTCATCTCATATGTATATACTGTATTCTATACTATTCTACGGTACCTTAGTGTAAGAACTGATGCTGGAGATGAGAGGCAGGTATGGAGAGTGAACATTTAATTTACCACGGACATGGAACAGGACAGGAACAGCGTCAGAACCTGGTAACACAACGACATACGACAATTCATGCTGAAGCAGTTAACAGAGCTGGGGAACAGACAGACAGGAGGAAATAACAACAAGTGATTGAGTCCAGGTGAGCGCAACGAATCGATGATGCGCGTGACGAGGGAAGCAGGTGTGTGTAATGCTGGGCAGCTTGGCGGCCTCGAGAGCCAGGGAGGGAGAGCGGGAGCAGGTGTGACATTTAGTCACTTAATGTTTAAATATCTTGCATTTCTCATCTCATATGTATCTAATGTTTTCTGTACTATTTCACTGTATCTTAGTCTGTTCCGCACATCATGACATCACTTGTCCATATGTATATAGTCTTAATTCATTCCTACATAGAATTGTGTGTATTGGGTAAATGTTGTGTAATGTGTTTAGATAATACTTGTTAGATATTTTGCTGCACTGTCAGAACTAGAAGAACAAGCATTTCGCTACGCCCGCAACAACAACTGCTAATCACGTATATGTGACCAATAAAATTTGATTTGAAACAAAACCAGCTAGCTAGCTTAAAAATAGTTTGCTAAATAAATTGACCTACTGTATTTCTCTGGCGACAGACTACAATGTTAAAGTTACAAACTCTTAATAACAATGACAACAGCTCCCAAACAATTTTTTACGAATAAGAAAGAAGCTTGCTACTTAGTCATAAAATAAAGACATTTAAATGTGTCCACCATGACAGCTAACAGCTTGGCTTCTTTGGTGGACGTTGTGTTAGTGGTAATCTGGCAATGCACGTCGTGATTGACAGGTGGTTGCGCCATACAACACTCCCCATGTGAGCTGTCACCAACCAACCAGTGTAGAGTATACTGGTCTATGAAAACGCCATCTAATTGGTTAGAAGAAAGGTCCCACTTCCAAGAACTCCTCTCTCTCTCTCTCTCTCTCTCCTTGAAAATCCCGGTTTCCACATCTATAAATCTTTTGGTCACAGTCGCTAAACACTGCCAAAAGTCTGTGCGAAATTGACATTTGCAGGTGTACTTATCCAAATATTGCTTGCAAATATTAAGTTACAGGTTTGCGAATCTGATTACAACTACAGATTATTCGTTCACATCTCATTGGTTACACGTTTTAAAATGTGTTTACAACTACAAATCATTTTGTCAATGATTTACCTCCATAGACACGTGCGCACACACACGCACACACACAAGCCAAAAAACAAGCCTACTTGTTGGAGGGTTGAGCAGCCGATGCTGATCTTAAACTTCATATTGGATCAAAGCCATAAAGTCTGTCTCTCCCCCTTTCCTCTCTCTCTCTCCCCTTGTCAATCAATTTTTCTAGGACATTGTCACGTATACTCCCTCTCCGGCCTCTAGGTCATCAGGCTGCTGATTATCCCGCACACCTGTCACCATTGTTTTGTGCACCAGCGCCTCATGACACTCACCTGGACTCCATCACCTCCTTGATTATCTTCCCTGTGTCGGTCCCTCCCCTTGGCTCTTTCCTCAGGTGTTATTGACTCTGGTTTTATGTCGGTGCGTTGTTCGTGTTTCGTGTTTATTGTTGTGTTTATTTATAAAAACACTCACTACCTGTACTTGCTTCCTGATTCTCAGCGCACTCGTTACATACATAATTATAATCATAATCTCCAAACCAGCCTAATCAGCCTGAACAGTCTCTTTCATATGTGAAACAGGGTTGAAAAGGCAATAGGACTGAAACCCCATTCATTAGGAAGACTAGAAATACAATATTATGATGCATTAATCATTGTTCGTTTATGGCTTTATTCTAAATTTGATTAAATATATTTTTTAACCTCATCAATTCACAATACCCCATAATGACAATGCAAAAACAGTGTTTTAGACCTTTTCGCTAATTTAATAAAAAATGAATAACAGAAGAATAACATTTCCATAAGTATTCACTCAGTACTTTGTTGAAGCACCTTTGGCAGCGATTACAGCCTCGAGTCTTCTTGGGTATGATGCTACAAGCTTGCCACACCTGTATTTGGGGAGTTTCTCCCATTCTTCTCTGCAGATCCTCTCAAGCTCTGTCAGGATGGATGGGGAGCGTCGCTGCACATCTATTTACAGGTCTCTCCAGAGATGTTAGATCGGGTTCAAGTCCGGGCTCTGTCTGGGCCACTCAGGGACATTCAGAGATGTGTCTTGCGTTGGCTTGGCTGTGTGCTTAGGGTCATTGTCCTGTTGCTAGGTGAACCTTCACCCCAGTCTGAGGTCCTGAGGGCTCTGGATCTGATTTTCATGAAGGATCTCTCTGTACTTTGCTCCGTTCATCTTTAGCTCGATCCATATTAGTCTCCCAGTCCCTGCTGCTGAAAAACACCCCCGCAGCATGATGCTGTCAATCATGCTTCACTGTAGGTGCAAGGTTTCGTCCAGATGTGACGCTTGGCATTCAGGCCAAATAGTTCAATCTTGGGTTTTTTTCAGACCAGAGAATCTTGTTTCTCATGATATTAGGTGCCTTTTGGCAAACTCCAAGTGGGCTGTCATGTGCCTTTTACTAAGGAGTGGCTTCCATCTGGCCACTCTCCATAAAGGCCTGATTGGTGTTGGAGTGTTGCAGAGATGGTTGTCCTAGAATGTTCTCCCATCTCGACAGAGGAACTCTAGCACTCTGTCAGAGTGACCATCGGGTTCTTGGTTACCTTCCTGACCATGGTCCTTCTCCCCCGATTGCTCAGTGTGGCCATGCGGCCAGCTCTAGGAAGAATCTTGGTGGTTCAAAACTTATATAGACAGGTGTGTGCTTTTCCAAACTATGTCCAATCAATTGAATTTACCACAGGTGGTCTCCAATGAAGTAGCAGAAACACCTCAATGATGATCAATGGAAACAGGATGCACCTGAGCTCAATTTCGAGTCTCATAGCAAAGGGTCTGAATACTTATGTAAATGTTTATTTTATTTTATAAATTTGCGAACATTTCTAAAAAAACGTTTTCATTTTGTCATTATGGGGTATTGTTTGTAGACTGTTGTGGATTTTTATTTCTTTAATCCATTTTAAAATGAACCTGTAACGTAATGTGGAAAAAGTCCGTTCCTGTATATAACTTCAAATGGACACAATCCCAAACAGAGTGTTGAATACTGCATCATCATTTGCATCGTGGGTAGTATTGTGGTGAAACGCGTGGGAATACTTTAGACCTCCCAGACGGGTGAAATCATGGATGAATTATTTTTAAAGGTATATTGTATGGATTTGATCCCAAAGTGATTATTTTTTTCAATTCTACACGAATCGAGGAACACATTTATTTATTATTATTTTATTTTTTAAATACATCTGCGCCAAACGGACCGATGGACAAACATAGACATGACAGAGACCAATGACAAATGGATTACCTATTGATAGGGCTCAGAGACAGGCTTTGTCCCCAATGGTACACTCTGCCCAATGGGCTCCGGTCTAAAGAGGTCTAAGTTTCTAATTTAAAATCTTGGACAAGTCTGCCTTGTGGTTGACTACACTGCTTAGAGTCATGCCTCACACAACACACACACACTAAACACACACACACACATTCTCACACACACACACACACACACACACAGATGTGTAACATGAAGGCAGAGTAAAAAATGGACAATAACTGCCCCCGATAGGTGAAAAAGGTCAACTACCTTCAGAACAAATCTACCAGAGGAACTGGCTGAAATGGCACCCTCTGCCCTATGCAGTGCACCCTGGTCAAAAGTAGTGCACTATATAGGGAATAGGATGACATTTAGGATGCACATTTGTTAGCTAAATGATTGACTGAGTGGGCTAACTGCTTTGTAAAAAAAAATCTAAAATCAACCAACCACAGAATATCTGGGCTATTGCCTCTGTCATAACTCTCTGAACAAATATGTCTTGTGTGTGTGCGTGCATCGTAGGTGGACAAGTTTAGACGTAAGCCAGCAATCACAATCCTAAGGATGATTAAAGTTTATATTTTGGCTGCCTGGCTGACGTCAACCATGTCATCATAGCCAATCAAACTCACTGGGGGATAGGTGTAATTACTGGTTGTTATTGGTCAGGCCAGGGATGGATGTTTTATTATGGATTCCCATTGGTTCCTGCCAAGGCAGCAGCTACTCTTCCTGGGGTTTATTATGGATCCCCATTAGTTCCTGCCAAGGCAGCAGCTACTCTTCCTGGGGTTTATTATGGATCCCCATTAGTTCCTGCCAAGGCAGCAGCTACTCTTCCTGGGGTTTATTATGGATCCCCATTAGTTCCTGCCAAGGCAGCAGCTACTCTTCCTGGGGTTTATTATGGATCCCCATTAGTTCCTGCCAAGGCAGCAGCTACTCTTCCTGGGGTTTATTATGGATCCCCATTAGTTCCTGCCAAGGCTACAGCTACTCTTCCTGGGGTTTATTATGGATCCCCATTAGTTCCTGCCAAGGCAGCAGCTACTCTTCCTGGGGTTTATTATGGATCCCCATTAGTTCCTGCCAAGGCAGCAGCTACTCTTCCTGGGGTTTATTATGGATCCCCATTAGTTCCTGCCAAGGCTACAGCTACTCTTCCTGGGGTTTATCATGGATCCCCATTAGTTCCTGCCAAGGCAGCAGCTACTCTTCCTGGGGTTTATTATGGATCCCCATTAGTTCCTGTCAAGGCAGCAGCTACTCTTTCCTGGGTATGGCAAAATTAAGGCAGTTTTACAATGTTTAAACCCCGGTGTAATGTGTGCTCTCCGTCTGACTTCTCCTGTCTGGGTAGACCATTACAGTAGTCAAGCCTGTGTGTAATAAAATGATGAGTCTCTCTGTATCAGCTTGAGAGAAACCTGGGCATTGCTCCTCAGGTGGTAAATGTCACGCCCTGACCTAAGTATTCTTTGTTTTCTTTATGTATTTTGGTTAGGTCAGGGTGTGACGAGGGTGGTGTTTGTACTGTCTAGGGTTTTTGTAGATTTATGGGTTTATCCCATCTAGGTGTTTATGTAGGTCTATGGTTGCCTAGATTGGTTCTCAATTAGAGGCAGGTGTTTATCATTGTCTCTGATTGGGAACCATATGTAGGCAGCCATCTTCTTTGGGTATTTCGTGGGATATTGTTTATGTTATGTTATACGTTAGCACATTGTTTAAATAGCGGTCACGGTCGTTTTTGTTTAAGTGGTCTTCGTGTTCTTCATTAATAAAGAAGAATGTGTTCTAACCACGCTGCGTTTTGGTCTACTCCATACGACGATCGTGACAGTAAAAAGCAATTTGTTGTCACATTCCTAATATATTTCAGAATCTAAAATAACTCCAATGTTTTTTACCAGGTATTTTTGATCTACCTTAACGAAGGCTATTTGGTGAAAACCAGATTGGAATCTTTCAAAAATACATTTGTCACGTAATAAAATACATCTAGCTGTTTGAAAACCAACTTCTCTTATCTCTGAAATATGCCGCAAATTCATCAATTTTAGATATGGTTTGGGGGGGGGGGGTTAGGATTTATCAGGCCGTCAATGGTTGGGAAGAGCACTCTCAGGATTAATTAGAAAAATGAGCCCATCTGGCATTTCTAAGGGCCTTGTTATATATGCCAAGTTGCTCTCTCAGAATATCATAATGTAACTTTGACTTTCTCCACTTCCGCTCTGCCTTTCTTCAACTTCTCTTTAATTGATTAGTTTCCTCACCTCACCCAAGGGGCTCTCCATTTGGATGTGGCCTTTTTCAACCTTACTGGAGCTATGACATCAATGGTTGCCCTTCATTTGCTATTAAAGTTATCAACTAAATCATCACAAGAGAAAGGTAGAATAGGTGATGGAGTATTGTTAGTACACTCAATGAAATCTGTAGTAACTTCAGAGGTAAGATAGCGTTTATTAATAATACGCTCAGTATTACCCTTTGTGGGCAACAATGAATAAAAAAATACACACTGATGACCAGATAAAGCAACATCAACATTAGAGGATATGTCAACAGAAAGCCTCTTGGTAAAAACCAGGTCTAGAGTATGGCCACGGTTATGGCTGGGCCCAGTAACAAGTTGGATAAAGTCCATAGAGCTCAAAACATTAATAAATTCAGTGGCCTTAGAGTCACTCTCTTTTTCAACATGAATATTAAAATCGCCCAACACAATGATTTTATCATAGTTCTCAAGGACAATAGACAATAGTTCAGATGAATCATTAAAGAAAGTGGGGAAGAATTTTTGTGGCCTATAAGACAAGTTATCTAGACAGCATATCAAACACAAGCAAGACACAGACATTGGTGAGGTCAGTGGCTGTCACGCAGCCCCCCTCGGGGTTCTCTATGGTGTTTTAGGTCAGGGTGTGACTAGGGGGTGTTCTAGTCTTTATGTTTCACGTTTGTTATAGCTTTGTTGTTTTTGTTAGAGGTTTCACTTTAATAAAATATGTGGAACTATAATAACACTGCGCCTTGGTTCACTCTTGTGTGTGGATAGAAAACACTCTGAAGTTTCTAAAACTGGTTAAATCATGTCTGTGACTATAACAGAATGTGTGTAGCAGGCAAAACCCCAAGAAACACCTGTTCACAAAAACAAAAAAAGTATCCCTCTGCCAGTCTCTGTATTGTCTATGGCAAGGGAAAATAGATAGCAGCCAGTTAACAGTTCCTACAGCTTCCACACGATGTCGCCAGTACTGGCAATTGGGTTGAAGTTAATCCTTGGTGAAATGAGAAATAGGCACTTCCTTTCATCGGGTACACCGGGGGAAGTTATGAAAGAGAGAATATGGACCATGATTTCAAGACTTGCTGCTATTGAATACAGATCGCCCCGTGATCAATTTGATCGATTATTAACGTTTACAAATACCTAAAGTTGGATTTCAAAAGTAGTTTGAAGTAGTTATTTCTGCGTTTTGTGTAGCGCCGGCTACGCTAATTATTTTGTTTACGTCTCTTTCCGGTATTTCTCGTGCTTTCGCCGAAAAGCATTTTAAAAATCTGACTTGTTGGCTAGATTCACAACGAGTGTAGCTTTAATTGAGTACCCTGCATGTGTTTTTTAATGAAAGTTTGAGTTTTATCGAGTACCCACACAGACACACACACAAGACTATTGTTATTTATCTTCCCTATTGAACATACTATTCTCCCGTCGCAAATATGATCATTTATTTAGATATTAGAATACCTGAGGATTAATTAGAAACATCGTTTGACTTGTTTGGACGGACTTTACCGGTAACTTTTTGGATTAATTTGTATGCATGTTGAACGAGTGGATTACTGAATTCAATGCCACCAAACAAACTGACTTTTTTTTGGATATAAAGAGTGACTTTATCGAACAAAACAAGCATTCATTGTGTAGCTGGGACCCTTGGGATTGCAAACAGAGGAAGATCTTCAAAGTTAAGTGATTTATTTTATTGCTATTTGTGATTTTGTGACGCCTGTGCTGGTTAGAAAAAGTATTTGATGTGGGGCGCTGTCCTCAGATAATCACATGGTATGCTTTCGCCGTAAAGCCTTTTTAAAATCTGACAACGCGGTTGGATTAATAAGAAGTTATGCTTTTAAATGATGCAAGACACTTGTATTTTCATGAATGTTTAGTATTACGATTTTTGTATTTTGAATTTCACGCTCTGCAACTTCACCAGATGTTGTCGTAGTGACACGCTAGCGGAACACCGATCCCAAAGATTAAGGATTGTGAAGGGACGGCTAGGTTGAGCATCCGATACCTAAGGAACATGAAGTGATGGGAAGAATGAGCAGCAAACACGTTAAATAAAATAGCTGCGTAAAATAACACGCAGAACGTGATCCGGATATTCAGCTCTGGGAAAGATCTAGGTCGGGAGGAGCGGTTACCGACGGATCCGTAGCCTCGACCAAAATAACAAAAAGGGACATAACGTAAATAATACTGTATGTTCTTTCATTTCAGCATGTCTACAGATTAACACTCAACCTTCTCCCTGGTTTGTTTGCTTGGAAATGTTGATAATGGAATCAGAAGAGACTAACTTACCATTCATGGTGGCTAAGACATGTATTTGCCATTAATTGGAAGGCTAGTTATCCTTCCACAATGTTACAAATGAATGGCAGAAATGTCAAGTTGTGTACCACTAGATTTGATTTATTACAAGATTAAGGGTATACCTGGTGATTTTCATTGTGTTACCAGACCTTCCCCTGTTACCAAACCTTCCCCTGTTACCAAACCTTCCCCTGTTACCAAACCTTCCCCTGTTACCTGACTTTCCCCTGTGTCATGGAAATTTCCTTAATTACCAACTGATGACAGAGCAAATCACACGAGTCCGAGTTATGCTTAATCTTCACCTTTTAATAATAATTAAGCTTTTGCAATAGCATTTTGACTTTCAACAGTTCAGTATCTCTAATGAAAAGTTGAGAGTTCCAACATAATGGCAAATGGGATCCTTTATAGCAAAGATCCACCCCCTCCTAGACGACATGACAAAACACAGGTCTTAGGAACTTACAAAGAAAAAACCTTACTTCAGAGAGAATATCCCCTAGTCAGACAGAGTGGGCTATAAATTATTGTTCAGTTTGGTCTCCTAAACAAAGCTCTTATCTCGTCCTTGGTACAAAATGGTACCAAGACATTACCCCCACCCTATGATATATATCAGATAGAACCAATTCTAAATACAACCAATCAGAGGACAAACTCACGGAGAGGAGAGTGACCCTATAGGTCAACAAAGAGGGAGCATAGAATGAGTCCAGAGACTGTCACCCTCCTTTCCCTTATGAGGAAAATTAGGGAGTCACTGGCACACAGAAAATATATGTTTACACATGATGACCCCTTGATCTCTCCCTCTCTGCGGCCCATGCAACTTAGTCCTGACAGAGAACAGATAACTGCCAATGGCCACCACTATAGTACAACAAAATACATTCTTATGAGAAATAACTCATAAGCATATCATGAAAATAACACATCTTACCCAACTAATTCTGATCATTCCACAACACCTGTTACCAAACGTTCCCCTGTTACCAAACGTTCCCCTTTTCCCCTGTTACCAAACCTTCCCCTTTTCCCCTGTTACCAAACCTTCCCCTGTTACCAAACCTTCCCCTGTTACCAAACCTTCCCCTGTTACCAAACCTTCCCCTGTTACCAAACCTTCCCCTGTTACCAAACCTTCCCCTGTTACCAAACCTTCCCCTGTTACCAAACCTTCCCCTGTTACCAAACCTTCCCCTTTTCCCCTGTTACCAAACCTTCCCCTGTTACCAAACCTTCCCCTTTTCCCCTGTTACCAAACTTTCCCCTGCTAAAATAAAAGTGTGCTCCCACATATCACTTTACCGTTGATTATAACCAACGTCTTTTAATCAAAACAATTAACATGTTTTTTTACATGTGAAAAAGGTAATCACTTGGGGAACTCTGTTTCCACACCAGTTTATTCTGGCTTTAATCAACCGACACTGATTGCAACAAGAGAAAAATATTTGCCATACTTCCCAGTGCAAGTTGAAAACTAGGGTCCCCTTAATCGCTCTACAGGTTAAACAGGCTCTCTACTTGGTATAGCTTGAAAATATATACTTTTGGGGGGTATAGGGATTAGGGTATCATTTCTGAAACAAACAATGTGTCATCTGCTGGAGTTCAAAATATGCACACTGAATCCCACGGAGAGGAGAGGAGAGGAAGCAGTGTCCTTCATAACAGGTCAGTGGTCTTGGGTGTAATGTAATCACTGGAGGAGAAAGACACCACACACACAAACACACTCAGAAACACACACACTCAATGGACCCCAGATGCGGCCCTATAGTGGGCTGATGATGCCCCAGGGAGAGAGGGAAGGAGAGCAGTGTACTCCAAGTGTACAGGCTCTGAGTCATGAAACCCAAGCCACTCTTCAATATGAATTAATCTAATTATCAATCTTTTATTTTATTGATTTATTTCACCTTTATTTAACCAGGTAGGCTAGTTGAGAACAAGTTCTCATTTACATCTGCGACCTGGCCAATATAAAGCAAGGCAGTGTGAACAGACAACACAGAGTTACACGGGAAGTAAACAATAAACAACTCAATAACAGTAGAGAAACAACAAGGCACATTTTATTTTGTCTGGTTTAGCGTCCCTGATAAAGCGAAATATTTTTTGCTCATATGATTTGAAAAATGAATCATCAGGAGTAGGCAGCTCCGTAAGTAAGTGATTGAGAAACTGAGATATGACTAAGGAGTTAATCAGGGAAATGTTTCCATAAATAGACATGTATTTACCTCTCCATGGTTGCAGGATCTTGTCTATTTTTACAAGTTTTCTATTGAAATTCATTGTGGAGAGCTTATTTATATGTTTTGTGATATGAATACCAAGTATGTCTACTTCACCATCAGCCCATTTTATAGATATACTGCAGGGTAATTTAAAAGATCCAATACGTAATAGTGTACACTTATCATAATTAGGTTTTAGTCCAGAGTGTACAGAAACGTTATCTACATCTTCAGTGAGACATTGCAGGGATCTTGCTTGAGAACTTAATATTAAACTTGAGTCATCAGCATACATGGACACCTTTTGTTTTTAAGCCTTGGATTTCTAATCCTCTAATGTTGCTATTTGATCTGATTTTAATAGCTAGCATTTCGATGGCCATAATGAATGGATATGGTAACAGCGGACACCCTTGTTTAACTCCTCTTGACATTTCAAAACTCTGAGAGGTAGCCGTTATACACCTGGGGTTGCTATACATTCTTTATACCCATTTTATAGAAGAATTTCAGAAATTGAAAAAATCCAAACATTTATAAATAAAATCCAGTCTTACTTTATCAAATTACTTTTCAAAATCCACTATAAATACCATTCCTGGCTTCTTCTATGTTTCATGATGTTCTATTGTTTCTAGTAGTTTGTCGTATATTATCTCCAATGTATCGTCCATGTAAAAAACACATCTGATCAAGGATGAACAATACCTGGTAAAACCCTTTTAATTCTGAGTTCTATGCATTTCGCTAGTATTTTTGCATCACAACATTGGGGGGAGCCTCCAGTGTTTTAGACTGGAATTTGCCATCTGGGTCTTGTTTTAATAATAGAGAAATCAGACCTTCCTGCTGAGTACCTGACAGACTACCATTTCTATAGGAGTAGTTGAAACAATCTAACAATGGGGCTTTTAGTATATCAAAAATACTTGATATACCTCTACCGGTATACCTCTACCGGTATACCTCTACCTCTACCGGTATGCCTCTACCTCTACCGGTATGCCTCTACCTCTACCGGTATGCCTCTACCGGTATGCCTCTACCGGTATACCTCTACCTATACCTCTACCTCTACCGGTATGCCTCTACCTCTACCTCTACCGGTATGCCATCAAGGGTTTTTTTCTGGACTGAAAGGATTTAATAGCCTTCTTTCTGTACATTTGTTAATTTTCATTTCTTTTTTTTTTAAAGAATTCCTTACCATTATCTTCAGAGGATGAGACAAACAAGAACATCTGCCTAAAATAATTAGCTTCCTCTTTTAAAATATAATCGAAGAATCATAGATGACTCAGTCTTCAGTAACGAGTTTCTGCAAATGCTTTTAGGTAGCATTCCTGTATTGGAGATTCAGGAAAAATTGTGTGCATTTTTCTCTAAGCATGTGCAAAGCTGTCAACAAGGCAAAGGGTGGCTACTTTGAAAAATCTAAAATCTATTTAGATTTGTTTAACACTTTTTTTGGTTACTACACGATTCCATATGTGCTATTTCCTAGTTGTGATGTCTTCACTATTATTCTACAATGCAGAAAATAGTACAAATAAATAAAAGGCAGGGCTTGCAAACTATTACAGAGTACAAAGGGAAGCACAGCTGCGAGCAGCCCAGTGACACGAGCCTACCAGACGAGCTAAATCACTTCTATGCTCACTTCGAGGCAAGCAACACTGAGGCATGCATGAGAGCATCAGCTGTTCTGGACGACAGTGTGATCACGCTCTCAATAGCCGACGTGAGTAAGACCTTTAAACAGGTCAACAGACACAAGGCTGCGGGGCCAGACTGATTGCCAGGACGTGTGCTCCGGGCATGTGCTGACCAACTGGCAGGTGTCTTCACTGACATTTTCAACATGTTCTTGATTGAGTCTGTAATACCTACATGTTTCAAGCAGACCACCGTAATCCCTGTGCCCAAGAACACAAAGGTAACCCGCCTAAATGACTACAGACCCGTAGCACTCACGTCCGTAGCCATGAAGTGCTTTGAAAGGCTGGTCATGGCTCACATCAATACCATTATCCAAGAAACCCTAGACCCACTCGAATTTGCATATCACCCAAACAGATCCACAGATGATGCAATCTCTATTGCACTCTACACTGCCCTTTCCCACCTGGACAAAAGCTAAGGATCCTGGGACTAAACACCTCCCTCTGCAACTGAATCCTGTACTTCCTGACGGGCCACCCCCAGGTGGTGAGGGTAGGTATCAACACATCTGCCATACTGATCCTCAACACTGGAGCCCCCCAGAGGTGCGTGCTCAGTCCATGTTCACCCACGACTGCAAGGCTAACGCCATCATTAAGTTTGCAGACAAAACAACAGTGGTAAGCCTGATCACCGACAACAACGAGACAGTCTATAGGGAGGATGTCAGAGACCTGGCCGGGTGGTGCCAGAATAACAACCTATCCCTCAAAGTAACCAAGACTAAGGAGATGATTGTGGACTACAGGAAAAGGAGGACCAAGCACCGGGACCGTAGTGGAGCAGGTTGAGAGCTTCAAGTTCCTTGGTGTCCACATCACCAACAAACTAGAATGGTCCAAACACACCGTGAAGAGGGCACGACAAAGCCTATTCCTCCTTAGGAAACTATAACGATTTGGCATGGGTCCTGAGATCCTCAAAAGGTTCTACAGCTGCAACATCGAGAGCATCCAGACCGGTTGCACCACTGCCTGGTATGGCAACTGCTCGGCCTCCGACCGCAAGGGACTTCAGAGCGTAGTGCGAAAGGCCCAGTACATCACTGGGGCTACGCTGCCTGCCATCCAGGACCTCTACACCAGGCAGTGTCAGAGGAAGGCCCTAAAAATGGTCTAAGACCCCATCCAACCCAGTCATGGACTGTTCTCTCTACTGCCACATGGCAAGCTGTACCGGAGTGCCAAGTCTAGGACAAAAAGGCTCCTCAACAGCTTTTACCCCCAAGCCATAAGACTCCTGAACAGGTAATCAAATGACTACCCGGACTATTGCATTGTGTGCGCCGCCCCAATCCCTCTTTTACGCTGCTGCTACTCTCTGTTTATCATATATGCATAGTCACTTTAACTATACATTCATGTACATACAACCTCAATTAGCCGACCAACCAGTGCTCCCGCACATTGGCTAACCGGGCTATCTGCATTGTGTCCCGCCACCCACCACCTGCCAACCCCTCTTTTACGCTACTGCTACTCTCTGTTCATCATATATGCAGAGTCACTTTAATCATATCTACATACTACCTCAATCAGCCTGACTAACCGGTGTCTGTATGTAGCCTCACTACTGTATATAGCCTCTCTACTGTATATAGCCTCTCTACTGTATATAGCCTCTCTACTGTATATAGCCTCTCTACTGTATAGAGCCTCTCTACTGTATAGAGCCTCTCTACTGTATAGAGCCTCTCTACTGTATAGAGCCTCTCTACTGTATAGAGCCTCTCTACTGTATAGAGCCTCTCTACTGTATAGAGCCTCTCTACTGTATAGAGCCTCTACTGTTAGAGCCTCTACTGTAGAGCCTCTGCTGTATATAGCCTCTACACTGTATAGAGCCTCTACACTGTATAGAGCCTCTACACTGTATAGAGCCTCTACACTGTATAGAGCCTCTACTGTATAGAGCCTCTACTGTATAGAGCCTCTACTGTATAGAGCCTCTACTGTATAGAGCCTCTACTGTATAGAGCCTCTACTGTATAGAGCCTCTCTACTGTATAGAGCCTCTCTACTGTATAGAGCCTCTCTACTGTATAGAGCCTCTCTACTGTTAGAGCCTCTACTGTAGAGCCTCTACTGTATATAGCCTCTACTGTATAGAGCCTCTACACTGTATAGAGCCTCTACACTGTATAGAGCCTCTACACTGTATAGAGCCTCTACACTGTATAGAGCCTCTACTGTATAGAGCCTCTACTGTATAGAGCCTCTCTACTGTATAGAGCCTCTACTGTATAGAGCCTCTACTGTATAGAGCCTCTCTACTGTATAGAGCCTCTCTACTGTATAGAGCCTCTCTACTGTATAGAGCCTCTCTACTGTATAGAGCCTCTACACTGTATAGAGCCTCTACACTGTATAGAGCCTCTACACTGTATAGAGCCTCTACACTGTATAGAGCCTCTACACTGTATAGAGCCTCTACACTGTATAGAGCCTCTACACTGTATAGAGCCTCTACACTGTATAGAGCCTCTACACTGTATAGAGCCTCTACACTGTATAGAGCCTCTACACTGTATAGAGCCTCTACACTGTATAGAGCCTCTACACTGTATAGAGCCTCTACACTGTATAGAGCCTCTACACTGTATAGAGCCTCTACACTGTATAGAGCCTCTACACTGTATAGAGCCTCTACTGTATAGAGCCTCTACTGTATAGAGCCTCTCTACTGTATAGAGCCTCTCTACTGTATAGAGCCTCTACTGTATAGAGCCTCTACTGTATATAACTTCTCTCCTGTATATAGCCTCTCTCCTGTATATAGCCTCTCTCCTGTATATAGCCTCTCTCCTGTATATAGCCTCTACTGTATATAGCCTCGCTACTGTTATTTTTCACTGTCTTTTTACTGATTTATTTCTTTACTTACCTATTGTTCACCTAATAGCTTTTTTGCACTATTGGTTAGAGCCTGTAAGTAAGCATTTCACTATAAGGTCTAGATCTGTTGTATTCAGCGCAGAAGATAAATAAACTTTGATTTGATTTGAAAACCCTTGAATAAGTAGGTGTGTCCAATCTTTTGACTCTATAATGAGCCCTATGGTGTTTGGTCAATCTGATTTGAGATTGACAGACATCATTTGGACTTTAAAAACATCCAATGCATCCACATATCGAACAGCATTTCCAGAGAAAGGCAAATCTATTTTGGTTATAAACCTTTGAATGGCTTTTTGAGGAGGAGCAGAATACAGCAGAGTACAACACAGTAGAGGACAGTAGAATACAGCAGAGTACATCACAGTAAAGGGCAGTAGAGTAGAATACAGTAGAGTACAACACAGTAGAGGACAGTAGAATACAGCAGAGTACATCACAGTAGAGGACAGTAGAATGCACTAGAGTAGAATACAGTAGAGTACAACACAGTAGCGGACAGTAGAATGCAGTAGAGTAGAATACAGCAGAGTACAACACAGTAGAGGACAGTAGAATGCAGTAGAGTACCACACAGTAGAGTACAGTAGAGTACAGCACAGTAGAATACAGTAGAATTACAGTAGAATAATAGAGTACAGTACAGTAGATTATAACACAGAATACAGTAGGGTACAGTACAGTATATTACAACAAAGTAGAATACAGTAGAGTACAGCACAGTAGAGTATAACAAAGTAGAGTACAGTAGAATACAGTAGTGTACAACAGAGCACAGTAGAGTACAGCACAGAGTACAGCAATAGAGTACAAAAAGTAGAGTACAACACAGTAGAATACAACACACTAGAGTACAGTAGAGTACAGCAGAGTACAGTAGAAAACAACACAGAGTACAGCACAGTAGAGTACAACACAGTAGAGTACAGTAGAATACAACACAGTACAGCACAGAGTACATCACAGTAGACTACAGCAGAATACAGTAGAATACAGTAGAGTACAGTAGAATTTAGTAGAATACAGTAGAGTACAGCACAGTAGAGTACAGTGGAATTCAGTAGAATACAACACAGAGTACAGTAGAATACAGTAGAGTACAGTAGAATACAACACAGTAGAGTACAGTAAAGTACAGTAGAATACAACACAGTAGAATACAGCACAGTAGAGTACAGTAAAGTACAGTAGAGTACAGTAGAGTACAACACAGTAGAGTACAGTAAAGTACCGTAGAATACAACACAGAGTACAGTAGAATACAGTAGAGTACAGTAGAGTACAGTACAGTACAGCACAGTAGAGTACAGTAGAATACAGTAGAGTACAGCACAGTAGAGTACAGTAGAATACAGTAGAATACAACACAGTAGAGTACAGTAGAGTACAGTACAGTACAGTAGAGTACAGTAGAATACAGTAGAGTACAGCACAGTAGAGTACAGTACAGTAGAGTACAGTAAAGTACAGTAGAATACAGTAGAATACAACACAGTAGAGTACAGTAGAGTACAGCACAGTAGAGTACAGTAAAGTACAGCAGAATACAGTAGAATACAACACAGTATAGTACAGTAGAATACAGTAGAGTACAGTACAGCACAGTACAGTACAGCACAGTAGAGTACAGCACAGTAGAGTACAGTACAGTAGAGTACAGTAAAGTACAGTAGAATACAGTAGAATACAACACAGTAGAGTACAGTAGAGTACAGCACAGTAGAGTACAGTAAAGTACAGCAGAATACAGTAGAATACAACACAGTATAGTACAGTAGAATACAGTAGAGTACAGTACAGCACAGTACAGTACAGCACAGTAGAGTACAGCACAGTAGAGTACAGTACAGTAGAGTACAGTAAAGTACAGTAGAATACAGTAGAATACAACACAGTAGAGTACAGTAGAGTACAGCACAGTAGAGTACAGTACAGTACAGTAGAATACAGTAGAATACAGTAGAATACAACACAGCACAGTATAGTACAGCACAGTATAGTACAGTAGAGTACAGTAGAATACAGTAGAATACAGTAGAGTACAGTAGAGTACAGCACAGTAAAGTACAGTAGAATACAGTAGAATACAACACAGTAGAGTACAGTACAGTAGAGTACAGCACAG
>NC_034190.2:84309720-84317220 GCF_002021735.2 Oncorhynchus kisutch
CGTTGGTGATCAGGCCGACCACCGTCAAGGATTCGTGTGAGGCCACACAGTTGTGGGTGAACAGGGAGTACAGCAGGGGGATAAGCACACACCCATGTTAAGGGTCAGCATTTTGAAGTCTAGGATACGCCTGTCAGGAAGTCTAGGATACGCCCGTCAGGAAGTCTAGGATACGCCCATCAGGAAGTCTAGGATACGCCCGTCAGGAAGTCTAGGATACGCCCATCAGGAAGTCTAGGATACGCCCATCAGGAAGTCTAGGATACGCCCGTCAGGAAGTCTAGGATACGCCTGTCAGGAAGTCTAGGATACGCCTGTCAGGAAGTCTAGGATACGCCCGTCAGGAAGTCTAGGACACGCCCTTCAGGAAGTATAGGATACGCCTGTCAGGAAGTCTAGGATACGCCCTTCAGGAAGTCTAGGATACGCCCGTCAGGAAGTCTAGGATACGCCCATCAGGAAATCTAGGATCCAGTTGCTGAAGGGAGGTGGTCAGTAACAGGGTCTTGAGCTTGGTGACGAGCTTGGACGGCACTATAGTATTGAACACTGAGCTGTAGTCAATGAACAGTAACCTCACATAGGTATTCCTCTTATCTAGGTGTGAGAGGGCAGAGTGGAGTGCTGTTGACAGGGCTGTAAGTAGATATCTCTGTAATGACAGGGCTGTAGGTAGATATCTCTGTAATGACAGGGCTGTAGGTAGATATCTCTGTAATGACAGGGCTGTAGGTAGATATCGCTGTAATGACAGGGCTGTAGGTAGATATCTCTGTAAGGACAGGGCTGTAGGTAGATATCTCTGTATCATTGTCATATCATTAGCATCATTATGGATGCATCAAAAATGGCACCCTTTATAATGCACTACTTTTTACCAAAGCCCTAAGTTGTGCATTTAGGGAACACAATGTAATTTAGAACATTGTGTGATTTAGAATGCAGTTTAATTTAGAATGTAGAGTGTTATTTAGAATGCAGTGTTATTTAGAATGCAGAGTGTTATTTAGAATGCAGTTTAATTTAGAATGTAGAGTGTTATTTAGAATGCAGTGTTATTTAGAATGCAGAGTGTTATTTAGAATGCAGTTTAATTTAGAATGTAGAGTGTTATTTAGAATGCAGTGTTATTTAGAATGCAGAGTGTTATTTAGAATGTAGAGTGTTATTTAGAAAGTAGAGTGTTATTTAGAATGTAGAGTGTTATTTAGAATGTAGAGTGTTATTTAGAAAGTAGAGTGTTATTTAGAATGCAGTGTTATTTAGAATGCAGAGTTATTTAGAATGTAGAGTGTTATTTAGAATGTAGAGTGTTATTTAGAATGCAGTTTAATTTAGAATGTAGAGTGTTATTTAGAATGTAGAGTGTTATTTAGAAAGTAGAGTGTTATTTAGAATGTAGAGTGTTATTTAGAATGTAGAGTGTTATTTAGAAAGTAGAGTGTTATTTAGAATGCAGTGTTATTTAGAATGCAGAGTTATTTAGAATGTAGAGTGTTATTTAGAATGTAGAGTGTTATTTAGAATGTAGAGTGTTATTTAGAATGTAGAGTGTTATTTAGAAAGTAGAGTGTTATTTAGAATGCAGAGTTATTTAGAATGCAGTGTTATTTAGAATGTAGAGTGTTATTTAGAATGTAGAGTGTTATTTAGAATGTAGAGTGTTATTTAGAATGTAGAGTGTTATTTAGAAAGTAGAGTGTTATTTAGAATGCAGAGTTATTTAGAATGCAGTGTTATTTAGAATGCAGTGTCATTTAGAATGCAGTGTTATTTAGAATGCAGAGTTATTTAGAATGTAGAGTGTTATTTAGAATGCAGTGTTATTTAGAATGTCAAGTTATTTAGAATGTATTGTTATTTAGAATGCAGAGTTTTTTAGAATGCAGTGTTATTTAGATTCCTCTGTTATTTAGAATGCAGAGTTATTTAGAATGTAGAGTGTTATTTAGAATATAGAGTTATTTGGAATGTAGAGTGTTATTTAGAATGTAGAGTGTTATTTAGAATGTAGAGTGTTATTTAGAATGTAGAGTGTTATTTAGAATGCAGTGTTATTTAGAATGTAGAGTGTTATTTAGAATACAGTGTCATTTAGAATGTAGAGTGTTATTTAGAATGTAGAGTGTTATTTAGAATGTAGAGTGTTATTTAGAATGCAGTGTTATTTAGAATACAGTGTCATGTAGAATGCAGTGTCATTTAGAATGCAGTGTTATTTAGAATGCAGTGTCATTTAGAATGCAGTGTCATTTAGAATGCAGTGTTATTTAGAATGTAGTGTTATTTAGAATGCAGAGTTTTTTAGAATGCAGTGTTATTTAGATTCCTCTGTTATTTAGAATGCAGAGTTATTTAGAATGTAGAGTGTTATTTAGAATGCAGTGTTATTTAGAATGCAGTGTCATTTAGAATGCAGTGTCATTTAGAATGCAGTGTTATTTAGAATGTAGTGTTATTTAGAATGCAGAGTTTTTTTCGAATGCAGTGTTATTTAGATTCCTCTGTTATTTAGAATGCAGAGTTATTTAGAATGTAGAGTGTTATTTAGAATGCAGTGTTATTTAGAATGTAGAGTGTTATTTAGAATGTAGAGTGTTATTTAGAATGTAGAGTGTTATTTAGAATGTAGAGTGTTATTTAGAATGCAGTTTAATTTAGAATGTAGAGTGTTATTTAGAATGTAGAGTGTTATTTAGAATGTAGAGTGTTATTTAGAATGCAGTGTTATTTAGATTGCAGAGTGTTATTTAGAATGCAGTGTTATTTAGAATGTAGAGTGTTATTTAGAATGCAGAGTTATTTAGAATGCAGTGTTATTTAGAATGCAGTGTCATTTAGAATGCAGTGTTATTTAGAATGCAGAGTTATTTAGAATGTAGAGTGTTATTTAGAATGCAGTGTTATTTAGAATGTCAAGTTATTTAGAATGTCAAGTTATTTAGAATGCAGAGTTATTTCGATTGCAGAGTGTTATTTAGAATGTAGAGTGTTATTTAGAATGCAGTGTTATTTAGAATGTATTGTTATTTAGAATGCAGAGTTTTTTAGAATGCAGTGTTATTTAGATTCCTCTGTTATTTAGAATGCAGAGTTATTTAGAATGTAGAGTGTTATTTAGAATATAGAGTTATTTGGAATGTAGAGTGTTATTTAGAATGTAGAGTGTTATTTAGAATGTAGAGTGTTATTTAGAATGTAGAGTGTTATTTAGAATGCAGTGTTATTTAGAATGTAGAGTGTTATTTAGAATGTAGAGTGTTATTTAGAATGCAGTGTTATTTAGAATGTAGAGTGTTATTTAGAATGCAGTGTTATTTAGAATACAGTGTCATGTAGAATGCAGTGTCATTTAGAATGCAGTGTTATTTAGAATGCAGTGTCATTTAGAATGCAGTGTCATTTAGAATGCAGTGTTATTTAGAATGTAGTGTTATTTAGAATGCAGAGTTTTTTAGAATGCAGTGTTATTTAGATTCCTCTGTTATTTAGAATGCAGAGTTATTTAGAATGTAGAGTGTTATTTAGAATGCAGTGTTATTTAGAATGCAGTGTCATTTAGAATGCAGTGTCATTTAGAATGCAGTGTTATTTAGAATGTAGTGTTATTTAGAATGCAGAGTTTTTTCGAATGCAGTGTTATTTAGAATGCAGAGTTATTTAGAATGTAGAGTGTTATTTAGAATGCAGTTTAATTTAGAATGTAGAGTGTTATTTAGAATGTAGAGTGTTATTTAGAATGTAGAGTGTTATTTAGAATGTAGAGTGTTATTTAGAATGTAGAGTGTTATTTAGAATGTAGAGTGTTATTTAGAATGTAGAGTGTTATTTAGAATGTAGAGTGTTATTTAGAATGTAGAGTGTTATTTAGAATGTAGAGTGTTATTTAGAATGTAGAGTGTTATTTAGAATGTAGAGTGTTATTTAGAATGTAGAGTGTTATTTAGAATGTAGAGTGTTATTTAGAATGCAGAGTCATTTAGAAAGCAGTGTCATTTAGAATACAGTGTCATGTAGAATGCAGTGTCATTTAGAATGCAGTGTTATTTAGAATGCAGTGTCATTTAGAATGCAGTGTCATTTAGAATGCAGTGTTATTTAGAATGTAGTGTTATTTAGAATGCAGAGTTTTTTAGAATGCAGTGTTATTTAGATTCCTCTGTTATTTAGAATGCAGAGTTATTTAGAATGTAGAGTGTTATTTAGAATGCAGTGTTATTTAGAATGTAGAGTGTTATTTAGAATGCAGAGTCATTTAGAAAGCAGTGTCATTTAGAATACAGTGTCATGTAGAATGCAGTGTCATTTAGAATGCAGTGTTATTTAGAATGCAGTGTCATTTAGAATGCAGTGTCATTTAGAATGCAGTGTTATTTAGAATGTAGTGTCATTTAGAATGTAGTGTCATTTAGAATGCAGTGTCATTTAGAATGCAGTGTCATTTAGAATGCAGTGTCATTTAGAATGCAGTGTCATTTAGAATGCAGGGTGTCAATTAGAACATACAGTGTCATTTCAGACGTGTCCAACTGGAGTTCTAAACACACACAGCTTGACAATCTGCACTAAATCTGCAACAGGGTGCAATTTTAAACGCACGACGACAATGATTACAGAAGCTGTGACTCTCTGCAGCCTTGTGCAGCCCGGTGCAGCAGTGCTGTGTGTGTGTGTGTTTGTGCCTGTGTGAATGTGTTGGATAGCAGTGTTAACAGCATGATTTGGCTGAGTACCTCTTCATCACCCCTATGGGCCTATAAAAGAGCTTGTGTATTTGGGTGTTAAACTAAAGCAGCCAGTTTGCTCCAAGGCAGCGGCAGCTGGATGACCATCTGAAAGCTTCACTCGGTTGTGATGTTTTGACAAATCCAAATGCATTTTTTGTTGTTTGTTTTTTATCTCAACGGCAAATGGCACCCTAACCTATATTGTCTTTATGGAGCACTCGTTTTGACCAGAGCCCTGTGAGGCCTCATCATCAAGTGCACCGTTAGAGGGAACAGGCTTCCATTGGGGATGAAACTCTGTGTTTATACTTCCTGTATTCATGTTTAATCTATGACGTCACCGTTAGTTGGTTTCCTCTGCCTCCTCGGCATTAGAATAAAGAGGTTATTAGGTTGCGACATAACCCATTCAATAACTATTGGCCTTCGCTGCAACGCGCTAACTCGTCATAGCTCATTATTATACACACACACACACACACACCCACACACCCACACACACACACACACACCCACACACACACACACACACACACACACACACACACACACACACACACACACACACACACACACACACACACACACACACACACACACACACACTCTCACGCACATACAGAGAGACAGACACACATTCACACACACTGTTTACAGTAGTAGTTTCACCAGGCCATTAGGGATTATCCGTCAGGATACATAATCTAGACCACCATCGGACCCTGAACAGTAATTCAGGATTACGTTACATCACCGTGCTGTGGTCTGTGACACGATAAACCATGAACCAGTGAGTCGTCTGGTTGTTGCCGTAGTAACCCCGAAGCCTAACACTTAACCTCTGTTATGTTGTCTCTCCAGCTGTTCAACATGTTAAATAAGATGTTAGACTGAAATCACACACATACACACACACACACACACACATACACACACACACTAACACCCCTTCTACCATCTACCAATAAGATGTTAAACTGAAATCATATCTCCGACCCTTGAGAGCCACTTTGGAATTCGGAACGCGGTAGTATTGAGAAACAAGCCCATGGTGGTGTCTTCAGGCGAGTGAATGAACAAAATGCTGTGTATTTCACATATTGACCTCAGTTAAATAGATATATTAGGGTACAGGAAAACAGATTGACTCTAACCTTTGTGTTCTAAGGAGATAACTAACCCAACAGTTTCTCCTCCTCTTCCTCAAAGACACTGGAGCGGATCTGTGGACAGTGGATGAAGACAACAGTCTCTCCTCTCCTCCTCTTCCTCAAAGACAGTGGAGAGGATCTGTGGACAGTGGATGAAGACAACAGTCTCTCCTCTCCTCCTCTTCCTCAAAGACACTGGAGCGGATCTGTGGACAGTGGATGAAGACAACAGTCTCTCCTCTCCTCCTCTTCCTCAAAGACAGTGGAGAGGATCTGTGGACAGTGGATGAAGACAACAGTCTCTCCTCTCCTCCTCTTCCTCAAAGACACTGGAGCGGATCTGTGGACAGTGGATGAAGACAACAGTCTCTCCTCTCCTCCTCTTCCTCAAAGACACTGGAGCGGATCTGTGGACAGTGGATGAAGACAACAGTCTCTCCTCTCCTCCTCTTCCTCAAATATAGTGGAGAGGATCTGTGGACAGTGGATGAAGACAACAGTCTCTCCTCTCCTCCTCTTTCTCAAAGACACTGGAGCGGATCTGTGGACAGTGGATGAAGACAACAGTCTCTCCTCTCCTCCTCTTCCTCAAAGACACTGGAGCGGATCTGTGGACAGTGGATGAAGACAACAGTCTCTCCTCTCCTCCTCTTTCTCAAAGACACTGGAGAGGATCTGTGGACAGTGGATGAAGATAGTCTCCTCTCCTCCTCTCTCTCCCTTTCTTGCTGAGAGACTTCAAGAAGAGGCATTGATCCTCTATCTACATCTCTGGTCCCCCAGACCACTTCCACTGAGTTTGAAGAAGAGCTGTACCTTACAGGAATACCACAGGGGTCAGTGGTCTCTCCTCCCTTCACCTCTTCCTCCTATTCTCTCCTCCTCCTCCTCCTCCTCTCCCCCTCCTCTTCTCAAAATCACCACATGTTCAAACAGGAAGCTGAGCAGTGTTTCACAAATTAGCCCTTCTCAGAACCCATGATGTCACCAGCCTCACGTTGACTCAAGCCCAAATGTTCAGTGTGGAATTGCTTTGCCATCAGCATCTCGTCAATGTGACGTTTTACCTGCTACACAGTGTGTTGTTTTGAGAGCAGAGAGGAAGAGGAGAGGAGATGAGGAGATGAGGAGAGGTGCAGAGAGGAAGAGGACAAGAGGAGATGAGGAGAGGTGCAGAGAGGAAGAGGACAAGAGGAGAGGAGATGAGGAGAGGAGCAGAGAGGAAGAGGAGAAGAGGAGAGGAGATGAGGAGAGGTGCAGAGGAGATGAGGAGAGGAGCAGAGAGGAGAGGAGAAGAGGAGAGGAGATGAGGAGAGGTGGCAGAGGAGATGAGGAGAGGAGCAGAGAGGAAGAGGAGATGAGGAGATGAGGAGAGGAGCAGAGAGGAAGAGGAGAAGAGGAGAGGCTCAGAGGAGATGAGGAGAGGGTGCAGAGAGGAAGAGGAGAAGAGGAGAGGAGCAGAGAGGAGGAGGAGAAGAGGAGAGGCTCAGAGGAGATGAGGAGAGGTGCAGAGAGAGGAGGACAAGAGGAGAGGAGCAGAGAGGAGGGGGACAAGAGGAGAGGAGCAGAGAGGAAGAGGAGAAGAGGAGAGGAGAGGAGATGAGGAGAGGTGCAGAGGACAC